>NC_092344.1:93619253-93823338 GCF_963676685.1 Mytilus edulis
AAAATTACTAACTCAGGGGCAGCAACATAACAACTGGTTGTCGGAATTGTCTGAAAATTTCAGGGCAGATATATCTAAATCTTATAAACATTTTTGCCACCATTCAGATTTGCTCTAAATGCTTCAGTTTCAGAGATGTAAACCAAAAACTGCATTTTACCCTATGTACTACTTTTAGCCATGTCTGCCATCTTCGTTCGCAGGCAGGGTCATCAGACACATTTTTTTAAACCAGATACTCTTATGATGATTGTGAGACATTTTGTCTTAATAGTTTCGGAGGAGAAGATTTTTGTAAAAGATTACAAAAATTTAAGAAAAATTGGTAAAATTTACTAAAAAGGGCAATAACTCATGAAGGGTCAACTGACCTATTTGGTCATTTGACTTATTTGTAGATCTTACTTTGCTGAACATTATTGCTGTTTACAGTTTATCTTTATCTATAATAATATTCAAGATAATAACCAAAAGCTGCAAAATTTCCTTAAAATTACCAATTAAGGTTAGCAACCCAACAACACGTTTTCGGATTCATCTGAAAATTTCAGGGCAGATAGATCTTGACTTGATAAACAATTTTTAACCCATGTAAGATTTGCTCTAAATGCTTTGGTTTCAGAGTTATAAGCCAAAATCTATATTTTACGCCTATGTTCTATTTTTAGCCATGGCGGCCATCTTGATTGGTTGGCCGGGTCAACAGACACATTTTTTAAACTACATACCCTAATGATGATTGTGGACAAGTTTGGTTAAATTTGCCTTAGTAGTTTTCAGGAGAAGATTTTATAAAAGATTACAAAAATTTATGAAAAATTGTCTATAAAGGGCAATAACTCCTTAAGGGGGTCAATTGACCATTTTGATCATGTTGACATATTTGTAGATCTTACTTTGCTGAACATTAATGCTTATTACAGTTTACCTCTATCTATAATAATATTCAAGATAATAACCAAAAACGGCAAAATTTCCTTAAAATTACCAATTTAGGGGCAGCAACCCAACAACGGTTCTCTGATTCATCTGAAAATTTCAGAGCAGATAGATCTTGACCTAATAAACAATTTTACTTCCTGTGAGATTTGCTCTAAATGCTTTGGTTTCAGAGATATAAGCCAAAATCTACATTTTACCCCCTATGTTCTATTTTTAGCCATGGCGGCCATCTTGATTGGTTGGCCGGGTCACCAGATGATTGTGGCAAAGTTTAGTTTAATTTGGCCCAGTAGTTTCAGAGAAGAAGATTTTTGTAAAAGTTAACGACGACGACGACGGACGCAAAGTGATGAGAAAAGCTCACTTGGCCCTTCGAGATTATTCTTGGCCGATAACAAAACACTTATGATGGTGGAATCTGTTACGGTCAAGTGATGTCACAGATATTTTTTATATAGACTTTGCAAACGTCTTTTGAATTTTACACTTGAACTATAAATAAATGCATTTATATCTCTTAAGGAGCTATCATTTCATTCTAGTCCCCCATAAAATTCAAATGGTAGCTCCCTTATTTTAAAATAAATTAATATATTTTTCAATATTTTTTTTTATTCAAATATTTTGTGTAATTGAGGCCCTGCTTTGTATGAAATGCACACACTGTCTACCAGAATTCAATCATCATAGGGTATGAACCAGTATGGAGTAAATCAAACAAATATTTAAATATATCAGTAAAATCATTTTAAATCATAGCTTTCCGGTTTGTCCGTCTGAAATCTAAAATTCAAACAAATAGTTGCTATAAATTCAGCCTTTCAGATAAAACAAAATCAGACATACAGAAGGTAGATATCCCATAATAGGCATGGGTTTCATCCAACATCCTTAAGAAACCTTTTTTGCTTTGCACTGTGCATAAACATATGAACAGTGATGGCAAAACCCCTTTTCTTAACATGAAAACATTTTCTAATTATAGCAAAAAAATGTTTTTCTTGTTTACTACATTTAAAAGTCATCAAATTCCTCTATATCATATTCTTCCTCCTCTTCCTGTGAAGTATTGATTTTTGATTGGCTATTGGTTATGACATCATCATTATCTGTAGGTATTGTGTTTGCTGAGAAAGGGACCACTGAAGAAGCACCGTCATCATCTGTGTCCAGTTCAACATCTTTCTCATCCAATTTTTCAGATCTACAAGATAGCAGTTAATAATATGATAGCTAGATTCTACCTCGAGCAATAGTTCTGATAACAAAACTCTTCCACTTGTGTTTATACCAAGCAAGGATTTGTATAATAGTAAGCATTGCTTTGACCATTTGACCTAATTTTTGCATAAAAGTTCTGACCATATTACATCACACATACAGTTGCTCAGTTAGATCGCTGGATAATAACAACTAGTTTTTATAAATAAAGGCCAGACACATCCAAAATAAGCAGAGAAAAGCCCCACACTAACCAATAAAGTTACTCATATAGCACTTCAAATTGACTGTATTAACATCAAAACTGCAGGACTACCAAATCATGTGATCAAAAATGTCTAGAGGAATTCTCCTGCGTCAGTGGCTTCACGGCTGTGGGCAAACATATTTCACAATTTCATATCATTAATACAGACATTCCAAGCAGGTAAAACGTACACATTTAGTGATTTACAATGTGAGTTTTTCTGTTAAGATGTAATTGATTGTGAGATTTATTGTTTTCAAAAGTATGCAAGTAAACAAATACTTTAAACTTCAAAGTTATCACAATAAAACATAAAATGAAAGTAGAGTATAAAGTACAGTCCAAAAACTAGCTGAAGGTTATGTAAGGTTATTTACAAGTTAGATGACAGAACCCAAGAATTCTAGATACTATTTTCAGATTTTCATTAGGAGACAAATGTCCAAAAGAATATGTTTTTGTGTCATCTGGCTGCTTTCACTTTCCACTATATCTAACAATCTCCTTTTATTATTTTGTCATTAATTACAATAGCCAATAACGTCAAGCAATGAAGAGTATTTTAAAGCCATTAAAAAGTTTGTTTAAAAATATGATAGTTGGCAATTGAAGGTAGTGCTTTTATTGTAGACAGTAAAAGTATATAAACTTTAAGTAACTGAATAACTAAACAGTTAATGTTTTGTTAGCTACCTTTCATAACATAATAAATTGTCTTTGTGAGAATCTCAACACATTGTAAACAAAAAATAAAAATAATGACTATCTAGAGAAATTAATAATGTGAAAACAAAGATAAGAAATGTCTCTTTTAAATTAATTATTTAGTTTCCAAAACACTAAATAATCTTTGACCTGAAATTTAAAGTATAGCTTAGAATAAATCCTCAACTTTGAATATAATAAAATAATAAATTATCAGAAATATGTGTCAGGATAAGATATAAGAGCTAAAATACAGGATCTAAACTTAAAATATGTAAGAAGTATGCTCCTATCAAAATAATGTTAATCTTATTGATAAATGAATTGGATGATATAGTCTGGTCACTTTAGTTCAGTTTAGTTTAGTTTATTGACAAATGTGTGTCTGGCATAATACAATTTAATCTGGTATTTATGATGACTTTTCTTATATTTTGAAGGGCATTTCTCCAGTTATAATAATGTATCTGTATTAATTTTCAAATTGGTCTGCAATGTTGCTAATGTAAATGTTGCCATTAATCTCATTAATTTTCAAATTGGTCTGCGAATGTTGCTGATGTAAATGTTGCCATTAATCTCATCAGATTTCAATGAGAATATATCTAGTAGGTGTTTTTCAGCTTTACCCATATATTTAAAGGTTCATCACTACTCGAAAAAAATTTCAATCCACCCATGCCAGATATTTTTTTGTATTCACAAAATCTCAAATTAGTAGTTGATAAATGATTTTTGACAATTGAAATGAATGTCAGATCATGCCTTATTGATTCTTTTTGAGAGAATTTTTTTCTGTTACTTATTATCTTTAAAACAAAAGCCAAAACATGATTTAACCCCTATAAATTTCATTTTAGCCTCATTGGCTATAATTTCACTTGATTATCATGCAGGACATTTAAAAAAAAATATAATGAACACTTTTAGTCCAGATTGGCAGTCTGGTGTCAGAGGGGAAGATTCTTTAGGACAAAACAGTGACAATGAAAAACTAAATTCAGATTGCCTATATGTGAAAAATTGCCTTAAGTGTAAACATTAAAAGTTTCATAACTTTGGAATGAAAAACAAGAAAATTAAAAACATCACAAGGGATCTTCCTTTCATCAATTCCCACAATAACCTACAGTTTTGAAGAAATCAATTCAGGGATACTAGAATTAGTGAGTGTTTTATGAAAAAAAAAATGCTTCTTTAATTTTAAGGAACAAAGGTCTGTAACTCTGGAATGACTAATCCTAAATCAATTCTAATGTGTTTTTACAGATATATGATTATCTAAAGCAAATCTGAGTTATCCTATGAAGTGTTGACAGACCGAGAGACATTGGTATACCATAATACTTCCCATATTTAACAGGCATATTAAAAAAAATAATTGTAATGAACAACTTACCTAAGAGATAGTCTGACTTTTGAGAATCTGCATATTTCTTGTAAACATGAAAACTGACCTGAAAAAGAACATCAACAGTTAAGTGTTTCTATGAACTGTTTACTCTGTGAAGTTGAATTTTGTTATGGTGCTCTCTTAAGGTTAATGTGTTCAAACAGTTTATATCTAAGGCCCAATTGACCTAAATCACAAATTTTGATTGTGACTGTGAGAATTGTTCATGTTTGGAAAATATGACGGTTTCCAGATCCTTGCAATAATGTTTTTTTTGGTTTTTATGATTATGAGAAATTGGTTGCAATCATTAATGCACATAGTTAAAACAACACATCAATATTTCAAAAGAATGATTCTATTCTTAGTGAAAATTATTATATCAAATTTTTTTGGAAATGACTGATTTTATATCATATCCATAAACACAAAGTATGTATGCCAGTCCATTGTTTATTTCTTGTTTATGAATATGATATTTCTGAAAGATGTATTTCAGAATCATTAAGTAATTATGGTTATGAAGCATCACATTTAGTAAAACTTACCAGGATTATGTAAAGGTATATTTATTTGTGCCAGGAAAGGAAGAATCTCTGTTTGTAATACTACAGGAGGACAACCATGACCTGAAAAACAAATACTGTCTAAATTACAGTGACCTATTTCTACAATCTAACTAATTATTTGATCTTTCAAACATGAACCTGGGTCAATTTACTGAAATCTTAAGGCTATCAAATGAATTATTGCAACACTTATCAAATCTTGACAATCAGACTAGAGTATCATTTTATGTGTAACAGAAGAAAGTCAGTATATTTGGTACATGTGGCAGAGATATACATGGGACAAAAAAGTTACAGGAATATATTTAACTAAATAAATTCATTCTATAACAAATAACAATGATAAAAGATACTGCAACATCTTCTTCAATGACATTAAAAATTCACATTAGAAAAAGATGAAGACAGTCTGTAATATCAACCTGAGTCATTCTTCTTGATACTCACTTCTTGCCACTTTGGCTATTCTTGTTAACACACATTTGGAATTATAAATCAGTTAAATAAATATTGTGTGAAGTCTTCCAGTCATACTGTCACACATTGCCAGACAATATATTAGTACAGCAGTTTTTACTAACCTCAACAAACATCAGAGGAATGGTCCAGAAATGATTCGTAAATTTGATTTCATAATAAATATTCACAAATATACTTACATGTACTTTTAAAAAGACTTCTACAGGACTCTGAATTCTGTCTAGCCTTGAATTAAAACAAAACTAAAAGTTAGAATATAATATTGTTCTTCACAATTTAACAGATAGAAACCAATAGATAAACAACAGTTTACAAAACGCTTTATAAAAAGCTGAAGATTGAGCAAAATAAACCCTATCAAATATCTGAGGAAAATGAGGTGCACCACAAAGGTCAGAAGGTTCTACTTCACTGAAAAATATTTCATTTAATTTAATTACCGTTTTATTAGCTGTGTACCACTGAGGTTTATTTAGTGGACGCCATCCCAGCCCTGAACTAACAGCATCATGTTTACTGCGAGATGAATTACAATGGATTATCCCCCTTGTTGCTACTGATGCTGCATACTCTTGTAGCACTGATCTGGACTACAAATTATATTGAAAACAGTATTGATTATTGAAATTTAACAACAGAATTACCGGGTAAAATGATTGAATTTGAATGATTTCTATGGCCCTTGGTGTAAGTGTATATATATGTATCAGTATTTATAAACGATCCATTCATTATAATTCTTGGATATTTATTTTCCTGTTTTTTTGGGGGGATTAAGTGAACCATAAATTAAGGTGGTATACAAAATGTAATTTTTCATCATAAAGCAAATAATAAGCTGTTGACAATATCAGGAAATGACCATATCATGAGCTCTTAGTAATTTTTGTGTTAGTTTGTAAAATTATACCCATAAAAACTCACTGTTATTCAACAAAAATTGAGTTATGATTTTTGGATTTAGAGATTTTTGGATTTTATATAATGCTAACTTACTGCTCATTCTATGGTAAGATAATCTGCATCATTTTGAATTTAGAGAATCGTAACTTACTGCCCAGTCTATTGTGAGATAATCTGCATCACTGAGGTATTCTGTAGATCTGACCAAGTCGTCAATGTTTGTATAAAATTCTAAATAATTCTGATGAAGATATGCTGTGAAGTATTCTCCAGACAAATGGGACTTCTCAACAACATCCTGCAAAGGGAAGTAATTCTTGACAAATCTTAGCCACATTAAACAGGTATTACAGAGTAAAGTGCCTTTCTCAACAACATCCTGCAAAGGAAGGTAATTCTAAACAAGTCTTAGATACATTAAACAGGTATTACAGAGTAAAGTGCCTTTCTCAACAACATCCTACAAAGGGAGGTAATTCTAAACAAATCTTAGATACATTAAACAGGTATTACAGAGTAAAGTGCCTTTCTCAACAACATCCTGCAAAGGGAGGTAATTCTAAACAAATCTTAGCTACATTAAACAGGTATTACAGAGTAAATTGCCTTTCTTGACGACATCCTACAAAGGAAAATAATTCTAAACAAATCTTAGCTACATTAAACAGGTATTACAGAGTAAAGTGCCTTTCTTGACAACATCCTACAAAGGAAAATAATTCTAAACAAATCTTAGCCACATTAAACAGGTATTACAGTGCCCTTTAGCTGAATTTTACTGAATATCGTTATTCAACTTGAGGTGGTACCCAACACTTTCACTAAAATTAATTTGGCTCATTAATTTTCATAAAAATTTGTCAAAGTATTTATTTTAACCCTTTAACAAAAATATAAAAATTTCAAAAATTTGAACCAACCGTTTTGTCAGAAAAATTACACTGGTTATATAGCAGTTTGACAAACACCAATTTTGATCATTGAGAAGCTTAATATTCCCTTTACATTACAACGTAATTAAAACGTTGAGCTGACTTTACAGAGTTATCTCCCTGTAGTGTTAGGTACCACCTTAATGACATTAAAAGTGGGAAAGTTGAATGCAAGTAAAACTAATTTTACAATACCCCTGACATGTTTATTTTTCCAAGCTAAGAACCCATAGTCAGTGAATGTCTCCAAATTAATCTGTATCAATTGAATCTTACTGTATTTTGTCATCTTAAAATCTAAATCTGAATGTTTTAGCGGTAGTCATTTAGAGAATCAGATATTGAAGGCAGATTTTCATAGTTTCTGTTGAATTTATGCTTTTTGTAGACTAATTGCAACTTAGAACTTCACTTGCATAGTATTGGTATCTGATTTAAAAAAGAATGCGTCCCCAGTACACGGATGCCCCATCCCCACTATCATTTTCTATTTTCAGTGGACCGTGAAAATGGGGGGGGGGGGGGGGAAGGGAATCTCGAATTTTGCATTCAAATTAGAAAGATCATATCATAGGGAATATGTGTGCTAAGTTTCAAGTTGATTGGACTTCAACTTCAATAAAAAATACCTCGACCAAAACTTGAAACGGGACAGACAGACAGACAGACGGACAGACGCACAGACCAGAAAACATAATGCCCATACATGGAGCATAAAAACAACCAGATGTTCTGTAAGCTATTGCTCAATTTTGGTATCCCTGCTTTAAGTAGTTAGAATTTAAATATTAAGATGATGAATGATGGATAAAAACACATCAAACAGTATATCATGTTCACAAGAAGCTGATAACAAATTTCGGATATTTTGCTTCCGAGAAATATTATTGGACGAATGGACAAATGAGTATACCTCTATTTAAGAGCAGAGCCAATGAATCAATCAATACATCTATTAATTCATCAGGGCAAATATCAATCCTACTTCATAAAGAGATCATACCCAAAGGTATGCAGCTAATTAATTCATATCAAATATGCAAAGAATCTTTTAATATGCAAAATCTGCCTAAAACTAATTATTAAGTTGGGAGATCTCACAACTCTATACATAGTCTTTTACTTAACCAATTTTATTGACTATGGTAACATTTATTAAATATTTGTATTTACCCTAATGCAACATAAAATATGAATACTTTCAATAAATAATAGTTAACTGACCCAACAGAGAAAACAGTACAAACCTCAGGATTAATTATTAAAGGATCTCTTTCATGTTCTGATAGATGAGACGGTAATCTTGGTAAATCAGAATGGTTCGATGGATCATCTCCTGTAACAGTATAATATATATTTATATCATATATTTAGTACAAAATACAGCAATTTTGTATATCTAATAAAGGTTCTTTTTTCCAGTCTGTATCACCTACCCTGTATCGCATACCCCGTATCGCATACCCCGTATCGCATAGCAAAATATGATTGCATACCTGGCGTGACGTCATAATTAGAATGACGTCAACGTTTGACCTATGACGTCCAGTTGCTGCATTTTCAGGCTTAGGGGGGAAAATGATTTCTATTAAAAAAAAAAGTCCTATCATTTCAACTAAAATCGAAATATCTGAAGTTTTATTGTTTATTTGGTCATAATTTTCGTGAAGTTTGTTTCTGCACAAATGCATTTTTTTACGATTTTAATTTGGTTTTAAAAAATATATGATAAATAGAATAATACATGGCAAAATCTGTATCACACGCCGTATCACCCTCGACCAATATCATCCCTCGGGCCTAAAGGCCCTCTGGCTGATATTGGTATCTCGGGATGATACGGCACATGATAAGGATTTTGCCATGTATTATTCTCTATATATTTTGGTTATAGAATTGCAAAACAGAACAATGTGCAAGTCTTCCACAGCAAAGGTGTCAGCTGCCAAAATAATTTTAGCAGAAATGGTGATGTCCATGTCTTGTTTAGTGAAACTCAAAATATCCTCAGACCTAAATTAATATAACAGAGCAACTTCATATCCTTTAGAAAAATCTGTGCCAGTTTAGTTTAATTCTGCTGTTTTCAAGAATTTTCAGATTTACAATTTTGTTTATTGAAATTCCTTAAGGGGTCATGTAACTTTTTGAGCAATATAACCTATTTTCTGGGTCTGTAAAATATTTAACATGTTATTTGTGTTTATGAAGTTTATTGAATATCAATTTTAAATAAAAGCTGTCACAACGACAGCAAACCGGATTTATTAACATTTATTTGTGTCCTGGCAATATCACAAGAACCATTACTGATGAATGGTGAAAGTGAAAATCGTCAATATCAAATTTGACCTCCATTTTGTCATCAGTATCAACATATTAAAATTTGAAAAGCTTAGATTGAATGGTTCATGAGTAAATGCAACAACCTGAATGGAAACGCCATTTTACGATCTTTCAAGAACCATAACTCCTGAACAGTAAAAGTCAAAATCGTCATTATTGAACTTGACCTCTATTTTGTCATCAGTAACAACATATTAAAATTTCAAAAGCTTTGGTTGAATGGTTCATGAGAAAATGCACGGACACGACGGGAAAAACCATTTTTCGATCTTTCAAGAACCATAACTCCTGAACGGTAAAAGTCAAAATCGTCATTATTGAACTTGACCTCCATTTTGTCATCAGTAACAGCATATTAAAATTTTGGAAGCTTTGGTAGAACAGTTCATGCATAAATGCACGGACACGACTGGAAACTCCATTTTTCAATCTTTCAAGAACCATAACTCCTGAACGGTAAAAGTCAAATTCGTCATTATTCAACTTGACCTCCATTCTTTTATTAGTAACAACATATTAAAATTTGGGAAGCTTTGGTAGAACAGTTCATGCGTAAATGCACGGACAACTTCATTTTTCAATCTTTCAAGAACCATAACTCCTGAACGGTAAAAGTCAAAATCGCCATTATTGAACTTGACCTTCGTATAGTTGTCAGTAATAACATATTAAAATTTTAAAAGCTTTGGTTGAACGGTTCATGAGTTAATGCACGGACAACATTTGATTGCCGCCCGCCCGCCCGACAGCCCGTTCGCCCGCCCGCCGTACATCCCCAAATCAATTACCGACATTTTTGTCACAAAAATCCGGTTAATAAAACTTTGAATTGAAACACAAATACAATGTCTTTTCTAAATTCAATGGCCCAACAAATGTGTATACAAATAAATGGGGAATGTGTCAATGGGAAACAGATGATGCCTCAGCTTGCATATCATATAAAGTTATAAAGGGACATAACTGAAGAAAAGTTAAAGTGACCCTACCTAAATTTGTACTTGATCTGAGTTTTGTGGTAGTATAGTCCAGTCAAACTAAGTTTGAACCTCAAAAAGATTGCAACAGAAAATGTGTTTGTTCTTAGCATTAAGCCCCAAATATACACAGAAAAAAGTCCTATAAAATTTAACTTGAGGGAAACCCAAATTTTGCATTTTTAATTTCTTAAGGAAATAAACATTAGAAGGGGAGATAACTCTGCAAAAATGAGTCTCCCGTTGATGATCACCTAAAAACTACTCAATCGGCGTCTTTAATCTTGTTGTATTTTCTTTTGAAAAGAAAGAGTGAGATAAAAAAAAAAACGAAGAGGAATATAAATTTTCTAAAGTCTGTTGTATCCGAGAATAAACAATTTGTCAACTATAAACGACCTGAATAACGAAATTATCGATTGGAAATTACTCTCTCGGATAAAAGCCATAGGAAAAAAATTGTAACTGAAACAGTTGAATAAGTAAAAATAATGTTATTATAATAATGAAAGACCATGACATATAAGTACATCGATCTGATACCAGAATATCGATCCCTTTCCCATATTCATCAGGATTTATTTTAGCTTTACCAAGCTAAGCAAGAGTTGTGTCTCTTGTTCTGTCAAACTTCCAGTTTTCGTTAGAGTCGAACTACGTGTATCTCGAAATATTTCTCTGGTCCGGCTGACTTCGAGACAACGAGAGTCGACTGTACTTTGATTGAGTTATAAGTTCGTATTTGACTATATTATTTAATCTTTTGTTCATAAAATGTAAAAAAACGAAGTGCTGTGGGTATTTTATGGCTTTGTTAACATTTGTATAATGTATTTGTTCAGCATCTACCTTGTTCAAAGAAAGCTTAAACCACAAAAAGAAGAATATATGCTTAGTTAAAATCAATTTCAGATTCTTTACCTTAACATGCTGAAAAATTTAATAAATGGTCAACTAATGAATTATGAAATCTAGGTTGTAGCTTGATAAAAGATATAAATACACCTTTAGAGTTGTTTGTTTAACCCTAAAGACGGCTAAAATATCAATCATTAAGACATTCTGTTGAATAGAAGAGGTAAAGGTATAATTTTGTATTAATTTTTATTGATATTTCTGCCTTTTTTTTGCAGAGTTATCTCCTATATCAATGTAAATCTCCATAGGAATTTTAAAATCATGATCTTTTAGTTTTCCTCACGTTAGATTTTATGGGACTTTTTTCTTTGTATATTTGGGGTATAATGCTAAAGATTAAACCTTAACAATCTTCTGTTGCAATTACTTCAAAGTTAGTGTCAAATTTATGCTAGATTGACGACTATTATTTGGTTGATGCAAACTTAGTTGTTAATTTCTGTGTCATTAAGTCTCTTGTGGAGATTTGTCTCATTGGCAATCATACCACATCATCTCTATTCTTTTATATTAATTAAGAGAACAGAAATAAACAATTCAGCAAATATTCCATTTTCAACGGGCCTAGAAAATTTAGTGACAACCCAAATTCACACTTGATCTTGATATTTTGTGGTAATAACTATTGTGTGCAAGTTTCATAGCAATATGTTGAGGCAAACTTAAGTTAGAGAACGGAAACCAAAAATTTAGCAATTTTTCCATTTGTAAAGGGGAATTACTCTTGAACGGTTAAAGTGAAACACCTTATATTTAAAATTGGTCTGTATTTTGTAGAAATAATCATTGTGTAAAAGTTTCATTGCATTTGGGTGAACCAAACTAATGTAAGAGAACGGAAACTAAAAATTCAACATTTTTTTCATTTGTAAAGTGGCATTACTCTAGAACAGTTAAAGCGACACCACCAAAATTCAAACTTGATCTGTGTTTTGTGGTAATAAACATTGTGTATAAGTTTCATAAAATTTCGTAAAGGCAAATTGTAAAAAAAAATTTAAAAGTAAGAGAACGGAAACCAACGTTGGGACATACTGACGGACGTACGTAGAGACGGTCAAGTGTAAAACTTAATGCCCCCCTTTGCTACAGCAGTGGCATAAAAAACTTACTTTTGCAGTATAGAATTTTGCCGAGTGCTCTGAACAAGAATAATGAAGTATCTCTCCCTCCTATGGATGCTAACTCAGAATCAGGATTGGCTGAGTTCTCAGACTTTGTTTTAGACTTTATTTTATTAGAGCCTCTACTTGACTGTTTCTTCAAACTTGCTTTTCCTTTCAATCTTCCTCCAGACATAAGGTCACCAGTATCTGAAATAAATCAATTATATATTTCAAATCAATATGCATTTACCTCATTTTTTAAATAGTATGGACCAATCAACTAGAAATTTGGACTGCATAAAAATTAATGAGAAAAGTTGATAAAATTTTTTGTTATTCTTATCACATGTTTAATTTTACCTTTCTCACAAGCAAACTGTAAGGCATTGATGGCTCCTCTAATATCGCCAGCACTGGACATGGCTATAGATTCTAACACAGTCTTGGACGGAATACTAAACTTATGGCAACCCTAAAAATTAAAATAGCACCTATACTTGAGTGGCAACAAAGATCAATAAAGAAAAGTTTGTTAGTTTGAAAGGTGGGACACTGATACATGTACCTTACTTTTCATTTTTATTCATGAATGTTTTATCCTGGAATATTGTTGATGCTGTTACTAAGTGTTTTTTTTCTTCTTATATAGATTAGAACGTTGGTTTTCCTGTTTAAATGGTTTTATTTTAGTCATTTTTGGCCCTCTTTAGCTTGCTGATCAGCCTAAGCCAAGGCTCTGTGTTAAAGGCCAAACTTTGACCTATAATGATTTACTAAAACAATTTGTGACTTGAATGGACAGTTGTCTCATTGGCACTCATACCACATCTTCTAATATCTAAATCATTACAACCGCAAAACTATCTGAATACAGTGTAATGATGCTTTTCGTTAATACATGAAATTGTTAACCAAGAATATACAAAAAATTGGATCATACACTAATACATTATGTACATATTAATTTAGCTTTGAGGTAAAAAATAAAACCATCAAAATATAACCTTTAACTTTCACAGTTACTGAGGACAATCATACCTGATTTGATTCCTGGGTAGCAATCTTTGTTAGTACTTTAACCATACTTGTTGGTGCTACTGCATTAAAACTGTTAAATAAAAATACCAATGGAATTATCATATTTTTATACATCATGTACATTGCACTTTATTATTTTTTTTCCATAAAAAAAACCCACACACACACACATTGCTTTTGGAAGAAAGAAATCCTGAACATCATAATATGGGCACTGTCTATGTACAAATCTATAAATTATACTATTTCATACATTTATTGAATTGTGCCTATGGGGATACTGCATGTATCCTGTTTTTTTTTATTCAACTGTAGTTGAATGAGTTTTAAATGCATACACAATTTCACAAAAATATAAAGTACCACCAATAATGAGCAAAGGTCTGAGATTTTTATACATTTCAAGCATTGTAAAAGATCTTTATTTTTTTTGATTTAATACAACTGTTATCCCTAAAGTTAATTCTATGACAACCTTGTAAAAACTTAATATTTTCAAATTGGAAAAACTACAAGAGGAAAAGAAATTGAGTAATAAATTAGATATATTTGAGATTCAAAATGGGTTAACTAGGAAGAAAAGGCGGATGAACAAATATTAAATCTATATTTACCTGATATTTTCAATATTAAGCTCATTCTGCAAATCTTTGGGAAATAAAAGTCTTTCATTAGAGTCTCCTTTGGTAGAATCACTGACTATAAACACTAAAGGACATTTACCAATCTTTCTGTATTTCCTGAAATGAAAGGAAACTAAATAGTCTAATTCATTCAAATCTGGTTACCAGACAATGTTGCTTACCAGTGAGTAGATCCAATTTATTTGAAACTGAATATAAACCTAAGTCAAGCATAGCGGTAGACATTCATCAGTTGGTAAAACCAGGCTTTTATAATGTAAGAATTCAGAAAAATATTTATAAATCATCTATAGTGTTTGCCTTGCAAGTGATATGTTGAGGCAGCAAACTTTTAAAAGAAAAGAAGATATACTTATTTCTGTAACCAAACTATTATCTGAATACTGTGGATTAATCATTTTTCGTTGGATACTAATTTTCATGGGTTTCGTAGGTACAGTTGAACCACAAATTAGAATGTTCAACGAATAATATATTTTCAATATGCTTTGTACACAGAAATTGGCAAAACCACCAAATCAAATATCCACAAATATGCAAGTTTTCAGCAATCCACAAAAATTGATACCCATGAACTGGTAACCAAAAATCTTACCTTACTATATCATGAAAAGTAGATGCATCTCTGTAAAATACATTAGGAAACTCCTGAAATAAAGATAAAATTTTGACATATTGATATGAGTCCTTTACTTTGTAGAAAAATAACAAAATTAGACGTAGAGCTGCTTAACTGCATACCAACAATTTTAATCTCATCTAGTACAAATGCAGTAGTAAAACATTGCATGATGAAACTACTTCACATGCATAAGTGGAAACTGATTAAAAGACCACTCATCTCTTTGAACAAATATTCAGATATAAATATCTTTCATTTTATTTCCTTAACAACTGGTCTCTAATCAGGTATATATTCTTCCTATTTTTTTAATAATTTCATTAATCATCAAAAACATAACAGAAGGACAATGTATAATACCTAGCTCTCTTATCAATGTAACAAATGAATATAAAAAGACAAGAGTAAACCATGCTGTAATATCTATAAAATTTGTTAGGAAGCAAAATTTTGTAGAATACATTTTATGATATATTTTCATTCAAAATCTTTTTATATGAGTGTATCAGAATGTACAAGTATATTTACCTCCACTAGAATAACTTTCTTTGATGAAACATCGTCACCAAATATACCAAGAGAATTATATTTGTTTGCTCTCAATAGAAACTGCTGGAACAATGACATCTGAGATTCAGAGGACACATATCTGTTGAAGGGTTTGTCATCTAAAAAACAAGAGTAACAAGTGAATCTGTGAGCTATTGTACACAAATGATACATACCCTTTCCTGCTAAAAGACGGTAAATAGGAAGTCGTTGATTGATGATCTGAAAATGCAACCCACGGCATAAATGACTTAAATAAACCCTGAGACAAAATTTCCAAAATCCTTATGATGTAGTTCCTGAGAAAGATGCGACAAAAAATTTCACGGTCCCCATAGGATGGATGGACAGACTGACAGATGGACGAACGAATGGAAAGAGTTAAAACATAATACACCCACTTTTTTAAAGCAGGGTATAAAAACAACATTAGGCCTAACACACTACACAAATTTTCTGTATACATGGTGTTTTAAGAAATACTGTACAATATTTTGGATGATTTTCCCTGTTATAGTATAATATATATTCTAATGCAACAACGTTTGTAACATTCATTTTGATTGGATAACGTCACTTTTTTACATGGCATCAATTGAAAAATTGATGCTATGGGAAGTACGCGCAAGCGCAGACGGCATATGACAGGTTTTAATTACATGTTTTAACGTTGTTTTTTGTCCGTTTCATTAGAATGGAGATAACAATATTGTATTTTAAGCTCCAACGGCATCAATTAGGGATTTGATGGTCCCAAATACCTGTTTAATGTCTCCGCTAACGCGTCACCAGTAAACTTAATTTGCAACCATCAAATCCCCAATTGATGCGGTCGGAGCTTAAAATACAATACAGTTATCTCCTAAATCTCTCTCTTACATGGGAATATGTATAAACAATATTCTCAAAATCTCAAAAACTAATAAAAATAAATGTTATGATTGTGCACAAAAAGGGAGTTTTCCATTATGAACATATGTTGGGATTAGTACTTAAATGGGAGGATTGGTTTACTATTTTGTTTATTTTCGGGGGTTAGCGCGAACGCAGTCCCCCACACTAAAAAATTGCGTACCCGAGATGCCCACATTTGGGGCATTCGCAAGCTTCAGCCTATCCGAAGTGCAATGGAAAGGCCTCGACCTGGGGAGACCGCCTTTTTGATCACGGTGCTCCCTGTACCAGGTAAGTATGCTTGAGTGTAAAAATTTTAATCTTATGAATCATAAAACTATTTTATCACACAAGGTGACTAATGAAAATTGAGAAACTGCAATTATTTTTTAATTGACTAATTAATCATTGAATATAGAATTACATATAGATTCTATATTAACTCTTAATTATAATGAGTAATTTCATTCTGAAAATAACTTATTGTTATTGCTATAATATTGATTTTATCTAGAGGAAATGTCTAAATGAGATAATAAGTAACGACAACTCTACCTGTACAATACTTTGTGTTTGCTTTCACGGTTTCACCTGTATGATTTCACAATGGGAGATATTTTGATAAATGACATGTCATAAAATGTATAACTGTTATGTAAACTATATAAAGATAGAACTAATCATATAACATGTATAAGTTGAATTACTTTCTTATACAATTTTCCTCAACAGATTCATACAAGATGTTTTAATCATGTTAATTTCAGTGTTAATTGCCCTTAAATATGAACTGACATTTCAGCAAAGATATTGATAGCACATTTTTGTGTGAGACATAGCGACTGATGGATACAAAGCAATTAATGTTCATGGGTTGTCAATTCTCATTAATTTTGACACTAGCAATTAATTCAGAATGTTATCTAGATAAGTTTTCCTAAAGTCCAAGGACAGAGCCTTTTAGAAGGCATTTTAAATTAAATTTTAATTTAAATTAAGCCAGTAATGTTTGACACTTGAAATCACTATCAAATTGTAAATTATACCTACACTATTTTGTAAATAACAATTTTACATAAATCCTGGAAGAAACAGTGTAATAATTCATATTTTTTTTTAACAAAATCAGATAAAGACATTTCTCAAAATTGTGATTTTTAAAAAACATTGGTTATCTAAACAACTATCACCATTTTTTAATAAAAGCAAACCAATTTTATACCAACATTAGTTGACATTAATCTACCTAATGATCAAATAAAACTAGAGGCTCTAAAGAGCCTGTGTCGCTCACCTTGGTCTATGTGAATATTAAACAATGGATTCATGACAAAATTGTGTTTTGGTGATGGTGATGTGTTTGTAGATCTTACTTTACTAAACATGCTTGCTGCTTACAATTATCTCTATCTATAACAGTACTTTCTGTGGAAAATGTTATTGAAAATCTTCAAATTTTAAGAAAATTGTTAAAAATTGACTATGAAGGGCAATAACTCCTTAGGGGGTCAATTGACTATTTTGGTCATACTGACTTATTTTTAGTTCTTACTTTGCTGTACATTATTGCTGTTTACAGTTTATCTCTATTTATAATAATATTCAAGATAATAACAAAAAACAGCAATATTTCCTCAAAATTACCAATTCAGGGGCAGCAACCTAACAAACGATTATCCGATTCATCTGAAAATTCCAGGGCAGATAGATCTTGACCTGATCAACAATCTTACTTCCTGTCAGATTTGCTCTTAATGCTTTGGTTTTTGAGTTATAAGCCAAAAACTGCATTTTACCCCCATGTTCTATTTTTAGCCATGGTGGCCATCTTGGTTTGTTGGCCGAGTTACTGGACACTTTATTCAACTAAATACCCCAATGATGATTATGGCCAAGTTTGGTTAAATTTGGCCCAGTAGTTTCAGAGGAGAAGATTTTTCTAAAAGATTACTAAGATTTACGAAAAAATGGTTAAAAATTTACTATAAAGGGCAATAACTCCTGAAGTGGTCAACTGACCATTTTGGTCATGTTGACTTATTTGTAGATCTTACTTTGCTGAACATTATTGCTGTTTACAGTTTATCTTTATCTATAATAATATTCAAGATAATAACAAAAAACAGCAAAATTTCCTTAAAATTACCATTTCAGGGGCAGCAACCCAAGGACGGAATGTCTGATTCATCTGAAAATTTCAGGGCAGATAGATCTTGACCTGATGAACAATATTACCCCCATGTCAGATTTGCTCTAAATGCTTTGGTTTTGAGTTATAAGCCAAAAACTGCATTTTACCCCTATGTTCTATTTTTAGCCATGGCGGCCATCTTGGTTGTTTGGTCGGATCACCGGACACATTTTTTAAACTAAATACCCCAATGATGATTATGGCCAAGTTTGGTTAAATTTGGCCCAGTAGTTTCAGAGGAGAAGATTTTTCTAAAAGATAACTAAGATTTACGAAAAATTGTTAAAAATTTACTATAAAGGGCAATAACTCCTAAATTGGTCAACTGACCATTTTGGTCATGTTGACCTATTTGTAGATCTTACTTTGCTGAACATTATTGCTGTTTACAGTTTATCTCTATCTATAATAATGTTCAAGATAATAACCAAAAACAGCAAAATTTCCTTAAAATTACCATTTCAGGGGCAGCAATCCAACGAGGAAATGTCCGATTCATCTGAAAATTTCAGGGCAGATAGATCTTGACCTGATGAACAATATTACCCAATCAGATTTGCTCTTAATGCTTTGGTTTTTGAGTTATAAGCCAAAAACTGCATTTTACTCCTATGTTCTATTTTTAGCCATGGCGGCCATCTTGGTTGGTTGGCCGGGTCACCGGACACATTTTTTAAACTACATACCCCAATGATGATTGTGGCCAAGTTTGGTTAAATTTGGCCCAGTAGTTTCAGAGGAGAAGATTTTTGTAAAAGTTAACGCAGGACGATGACGCCGGACGCCAAGTGATGAGAAAAGCTCACTTGGCCCTTTGGGCCAGGTGAGCTAAAAATGTGTGTCTTTCGCATCCTTTTTCCGTAAATTTTAATCACAAAGTTCCAGCGACAAAAAGTTGGAAAAAACATAACAATAATTGCCGGACCAATGTTTGGTATGGATATGCAAATACGGACTGTCATACAGAAAACAGTCCATATTACATGCATTACATAATCTTGGGGTTCCTATAAACCCACTATGAAGGCTATTTTTATCTTCAGATATCCAAAATGAATTTATTGCACACTTGGTCTCATATGTGAAAAATCCACTTGGACCAAAATGTGAAACTACACACCTAACTGTGGTGTGGAGTGCTACCTAGAGAACATAAAGTATTCAACCATTTTTCCATTTATAAAGGGGGATAACTTTAGAACAGTTTAGTAATATATGCCACCCACGATTTTTGTCCAGCTAGCAACTTTTGTGGCAAAAGCAAGACATATAAAGTGATACTACATACCCACTTCGTTGGAACTCTTTTTATACAATTCAATCATTTTATTTTATTAACTGTTAATCTATTATGTGCATTATTCCCCTATCAAACTGAAAACAACAGCAAAAGTAGGTAGGACACTGGGTTCAGTGGAAGCTTTACACATTTTTCTATATAGGAACCCAAATTATTTACTTCAGATGATGTTGACTAGCTTACTGTATAATTTTTTTCACTTTCCAATTAATTGTTATAATTTATGTTGTAGTTATGTATTTCATTAAAATAAATATTGCTTAGGTCATCGTTGGGCTACACCAATTTGAATTGTAGTTCTTCTGACAAAAATTCAAAAAGATATTGGGGGGGGGAGGGGGGATTGAGCGAATTTTTTTTTATTGCATTTTTTTCTTGAAAGTTAGTTTTCTTGAGGCGAGTGCTATACAACTGGAGTGAGCAGTATTATTTTTTTTAAAATTGTTCAAGTTATAATTTATGTTCTTATTTACATTTGTAAATGGGTTATTTCATAGAAAATCTAGGAGAAACATGCTTTTATGCATATAATTTGATTTATTAGTGCCTGAACCATACCCAACTTTCTTGACTCACTGTGGTTTAGTTAATTTTGATCATTTCCATCAAATAAGCTTTGTCTGCATGAATTTTCATTTAAATTTAAATCCATACTAAGGATCAACATAATTAGTGAGATGAATAATATTTCAACAAAATTCTGGGTAAGATAGTTATATTGCTATGTATGTAGATCTCAATGTATTTTTTGTATTAAAACATTCCTTTAAAATACCTGTCACCACATTCACATGCATTACTCTGACTGTCAGTGCAAAAAACTCTTTCCTTTTGCCTCTAAAAGCTGAAATGCATTTAAAACTCTTCAGCTTGATTTGAAGTGGCCGAAACAATTACACATCCCTAATTATTGTGAGCATGCAAATCACAATACCACAACCTTGCTTTGGTCTCGACTCTCCAATGTTTGAACTCTTAAATTTCCCCTTACAAAAGAGTTCTGCATGCATGCCAACAGGGTTTCATAAAATAAGATAATTCTGAGATTTTCAAAAAGTTCATGTGAGTTTACAATTAATATCATCCAAGATAGATAGCAAAGGTCTATGGCCTATGCCTGTTGAAACAATGATCAGGAGTGACTAACAATTTTTTTTTTCTTCAAAGGTTTTAAAGGAGATGCATTTCGGATAACTGTTTGTTCAATAACTAATTGTCCACAGCAATGCGCTGACACAACTACATGTTGGCATCCCTTTTTGTGACCGTTTATTTACAAATATATTTATCACACATGCATTTAAAGCCATTGGAGCAAGATATGCATAAATAATTCTTATATCATTTGCATATCTATAAATACTTGAATTGGATTGGTCAATTAGAATTTTTCTCTTGTTTTCGAAACTACTTTCATTATCTATTCATGCGCGATACACATTCTTGCAAGGATACTGGGATTTTCAGCAAATTGAGATTATAAAACAATTTGCATAACAGTTGTTTCCATTCGAATTCATATATACAAAAAAAGAAATAAATAAATGCCCTTAAGTTTCGAAAATGTATAAAAATAAAATTTTAATAAAATGACGCGAAATTTCATGGAGGATTTGGCGAATTTACGTCATGGCAAAACACGACGTCACACGAATGAAAATTTTCAAGGTAAAGATTATTTCATTACATGTACGCTTCAAATTCGGATAATATCTAATTAAAATGAAGTTTTTGAGGTAGGTTCTATTTCATTTTAGATTCTGATGCATTTATCGGACATTTATGTTTTTTAGAAAGTAAAGATGGCGGCGTACTCCTTAGTTACGACATTTCATTGCGCTTTTGATGGTAAATATAGTAGCCGTCAAACAAATAATGTAAATTAATAATGGCGTATGTTTGGCTGAAGAATTATAAGGATTAAACACATTTTTTCTAGAGGTTATTGATGTGTAAACCGGGTCTCTTACTCACAAACTTAACATAAAAGTCCTTCAGACTTTTATTCAGTTTGTGAGTTAATCGCCCCGGTTTACACATCAATAACCTCTAGAAAAAATGTGTTTAATCCTATAATAAAACGTCTATGTGAAAAACAAAGGAGTAGGAGCATTAAGGCCTGGTTTTGGCCCAAGAAAATAAAATGTTTGATAACTTTTTCAAATTGGCACATAATCTTTAGAAATGCATAGGGCCAAGAAATATAAATGAAAAACATTAAGATTCTTATGTGATGACGTCACAATTACGTCATAATAGGTACTGTTTTCACAAAACGATGAAAATTCAGAATCTATGCAGTTTTCTATCTTTATTTCTGTTGTGGAAACATCGTGCGCAGCTAAGAAACAACAAAATAATTAACTGAAGCTTTATTATTACTATTGACAAAATCTTACAAAATATAAAGTTGTTTCTTGGGTGCGCACATACTTTTCCAATCGAAAATATACTTAAAACTTTGATGAAAAACAAGAAAAATCACAAAATTTTATAAAATATGCAAATTAAGGCATGATTTGTTGCTATGGTAACTTGTTCAATTTCCAAAACTATTTTGTTTTTCTGAACACCTTCTACTGAGATACTTTTCAGTAATTTTAAAATATGTATGATAACTTTTAAATTTGCTGTAATTTTTGGGCCAAATAAGGGCCTTATTCCCCTACTCCTTTCAAGGAGAAACTTATTTTTGAGGCGCATGCAGAACAGAATTGCGTAAGCATTGATAGTTTTGTTTTATTGAAAAGTCAGTTTCTCAAAAACACAAGCAGGAAAATGTAAAGAACAAAGATCAAATTGGTATGGCCTTAATCATACAATTTATTGACCTTTTACACCATTTTTTTTTTCAAATTTAGCATAAAAAGGTTCACATTCACATTTATATTTCACAAATATCAATGTGCAGAAAATCTGATAACCTATAATATACATACCTGAAAATGGGTCTGTAAAACTTTTGTCTGTTGTATTGGTCAATGGATTAATCCATTCTTGTATGGTATACCTGAGATCCTTAGATAAAGCTTGTATTGTGGCTGTCTTCCCAACACCAGCTGGTCCTGTTAACAATAATATTGGTGGCAACTGAAAAAAACAAATGAGGAGGCAGAGATAAAATATAAAGTAGAATGTCATAGAAAAACAAAAGATAGGGGGTTAAACAAATCTAAAAGTCCCAGGGAGGCCTTTGATGAAGTATAATTTTCCTGCATAATCCTGTAATGAAATCGTTACAAATATGCAACATATATTGATATAAGTTCTGCATTGAATTGAAAATGTGGAATAAACAAGTCTTTTTTTTTGTGGAAAAGGTTTCTTTTTCTGCCCAGACATTCTATACATTTTGCACATACAATCACACAATCCATGAAAGATAACCATTTTTCATCTGCCAAAGAATTTTTCAATTTGTCAATTGATATCAAATGAAAAACATTTTTTTTTTCTATTCTTGTGATTGAGTTGTGTAAATTATTTGGATACTGATGAACACAAAAAATTAATGTAATTGCACAAAATATTTATCATGTATGTTTAAACTTAAAATTGGTTCAATCTTTTGCAGTGAAAAGTTTCAAAAGTTAAAAAGTTATTGAAATGAACTGGAATTTGGCTCACTAAACTGGAACATTTTTTTGAAACCCAAAAAAGAAAATAGTAAAGGATTGAATAAACCCGTAAATGATGATGACCTCACCTTGCTTTGTGCTGACAAATGTTTCTGTATCCAACATTCCACTTCACCTATCTTCTTTTTGTGCACAGCTAGATCTGACTAAATAGATAAATGGATTTTTTTTATACAGTGCCTTATATAACTAATGTTAAACACAAGAAATAAAATATTCTGCCTAATTTAAATTTTGACAAAAGTTTTTAGTTTTCTATATGGAGTGTTTTATGAATTCTTGTGTGACCTTTTGTTAGCTTCTTTGCAATGATATTGTTCACATCTCTTTCCATTTGTCTTTTGGATAACAGTAATTTACTCCTTGGCTATCATTAATTACAAATCTACATTTTGAAATTTCATATAAAATATCTGATAATTCTTAGAATAGAATTCTTTACAAATTAAAGTTATCAATTTGGCATTTTTTTTTACAAATTTGATAATTGTAAACTATAAACATAATAAAGGTACTAACTATCCTAACATCTCATCATAAATTACTCCTTTACAAATTGTACATTAAATGGATGAAATTTAACACAGCCGATTCAAATACCGAATACATATTGTTTTATCTTCTGTCCTAATTTGTTATGCACGTTTTCTCATGTATTGTTTCAAATAATAGAAGATAATGAATTATCATTATACTGTCAATACATTGTTCTTTATGGGTACTAATTTTAGTATGATTGTAGGGATATATAAAGAATTGGAATGTTCTAGAAAGTTCCATTTTCCTATATGCTTGGATGCAGAATTTGTCAAAACCTCAAAATCAAAAATCCACAATAATGTGATTTTCCTTAATCCACAAAGAAAAGGTACACTTTAAAAGTAAATGTATCCATGATACAAGCACTCAATAAACATGTAGTTTCTGAAGTTAACTTTTAGTTTTTAACACTTTTAAAGTCATGAAAGTTGTTTTTTATATACCATGTATACCGGTATATTGTACCACTGAATGATATAAAAACCTACCTGAGATTTTGGTGCATATTTGTCTGACCAAAGCTCTGTTTCAAAGGCAGGTCTATTCTTTTTAGTGGTGGTAAATTTCTGAACTGGAACATTAGAACTACTGAAATATTTGTCTACAGGTAAGGTTCCTTGGTTTGATGTTTGACTACCTTTCAAGTCATTTGATGACTTTTTCCGTGACCAAGTTGGCTTTGAAGAAGTTTTTTTAGTTGACTTCTGTGAATCACCACCAAAGAAATCACCAAATGCTGATGTTACCCACTGACTTGTATTCTGGAAAAACAAAATAGGCAAATTATGCTTTATCTATGTGGATAATGTTAATGGGAATAAAAAACAACAAAACAACTGCATCCATTTTATTGAGGCCTACAGGTGTAGATGCTATCTAAAAGTGGCTTTAATTTGTGCTGAGAAGCTACTTTTTAAACCATGTATTTTTATGCCTGGATGAATATCAAAATAAACAGTGTCTGAGTATGTTCAGTGCATCATTTTTGTATTAACAGGAGTCCAATAGGTTAACAGCAGATACTTGACCAAGACCCCACTCACATATCCTGTACTAACATCATAGATATTCATATACATATATGTATTTTTTGTTTCGATCATTTTCACCAACCTTGTTCAGTTCTTGTATTTTATTTTTTTTCGTTAGAGGTGCTGTGTGAATTTGAGGAAGTGGAGACCTAGTTATTTTGTTGTATTATTTTGAAAAAAATCACTAACTTAGTTATGCCAGAAAGGCTATTTATATGCCTTATTTTTTTTTCTTAAGACCTGTGTAATACCACAATTGATTTCCCCCTTTTATCATTGTAAAATTTGCACTTTTCAAAAGTATTGTGCAGAATTAATCTTTGTTTCAAATAAAGAAATGCTTTGCATAAGAAAAGCTTTATTCTATTCAGTGCTTGTAAAAGACAAAATTTTACATAACATTTCATTGCATATAAGAAAACAAACATCACTGGAAGTTAACCAATCAAATGTTCACCTCTTTTTTTACCTCAAGTTTCCAAAATATTCTATAGAAACATAAAAAAAAAATAATGATGCTTTGAAACACCCAAGATATATGTTTATGATCCAGATATATGTAACTGCAATGAAATTAAATGTAGAATTAATTTCCTACAACTGTCAATAGAATTTTTTTTTTCAACCCTTCTTTGTATGCAACTGGGTGTGACGTAATATGATATGGTGGTATTACACCTTAAGGTGGCATCTAACACTTTGACTAAAATCAATTTGGCTTGTTTGATTAACATAAAATTTTGACATAATATTTACTTTGACCCTTTGACAAAAATATAAAAATTATCATATATAAAAAAAACTTGAACCACACACTTTATATCCGAAATATTTCATTGAATATATAGCAGTTTGACAAACACTTATTTTGATAATCGAGAAGCTTAATATTTTCTAAGCAATACAACATGATTAAAATGTTTAGCTGATTTTACAGTTATCTATGCATTTTTTTTTTTTTTAATATATCTGCCATTAAATGCTAGTGCTTTTATTTATTTATTGTTTTTATGCTTTTAGTATGACATATTTTATGATCCCAAGTGATTTGCTGATTCCCTGTTTCAATGCACATAGAGGCGATTGCCACATGAACTTTGACTCTGGAGACTCACAAATTAAATAGAGTTGCTTTCATTATACTGCATGTTTTATTTAGTTTTATTTGGTAGTTTTGCATGATGCTGCATGTTTTTTATGTGATAGTCGGTTAAAGAGCTCACCAGAGCTCATGTTTTCTCTGTTATTATGTATATATATGCTGACTCTAAATAAAATTTACTTACTTACTTACTTACTATCTCCCTGTAGTGTTAGGTACCACCTTAACATGCTTCAATTTGTCATTTCGGGGCCTTTACAGCTGACTATGCGGTATGGGCTTTGCTCATTGTTCAAGGCTGTACAGTGACCTATAGTTGTTCATTTCAGTGTCATTTAAATTTGGTCACATTGGCAATCATACCACATCTTCTTTTATATTCATAGATAAATCTTTTAATTTCCAGTGAATTAAAACTTAAACCTTTTAAAACAATATGTTACCTTGTTTACACTGTTGACTTCTGATCTTTTCCTCTTCCTGTCCAAAGATTGTGGCGGGGAATCAGTCAAGTCAATAACAGAATCATCCATTGAACAACTAACCTTTATTTATCTATAAGATATAAAACAAAGGATTATACATTGTATATATAGTTTCTTTTGTAATATATATAGTTTTGTATAACATGTATAAACACCAATAAAAGATTTTTGCTATTTTGTTTCAAAATAACAAGTGGTTTAAAAGATTGCTATAAATATATTAGTATATAAATAAAGGAACTAAAAAAGCAGTAAAAAATGAAGAGTCTGTGTTCTTGTTTTTTCAAGATTTATAAAGTCAAATATTTACCACTAGAGATTCATAAGAGAATTTTTTTCTAAGGCTGTTGATCTTTCCACACAACGTCATTGAATATGTCATGAATGTCTCAAGAGGGGTGGTCAATAAAACAAACCATAACTTATAAGTAAAATTGTTAATAAAAGAAACGCTTATTCATTGTAATGTATTTATCTATGGTGTTTACATCCAAATGAACGTCTTCAGAGTCACTAAAAATAATTAAATCTTAAATATGACTCTCTTAGGACAAAATCAATTCAAACTTATTTTTTATTTGCTAATTTTTAGCTTCCAAAATCTAATTAGTTTTTGTTCCTTGTCAATAATCGGTCAAAAATTAGATATAGTCTGTCAAAAAGGAGATATTAATTACAATGTTTATTGAAAGTAATGTGCCAATATTTTATTGGCTTACAACAATTTCTCTTGAAGGAAAAGTTCATTTAGACAATGTTTATAATATTATTATGGATGCCATTGACTTTTGATTCAATTATCTTATGCTCTTTCACTTTTCGTCATGCACTATATAAAAGGTACACAAATAATAGTTTTAACATGAAACAAAATAAAAACACAAGGAAAGGTTTAACCACTTTGTACCTTTAAAGAATTATGAGAATAAAATCTGAACATAACTAATTGAATGCAGTCTGATTCCCAAACAGCCTCACAGTCTAACAGTAGATAGAACCATGGCACTATCTGAATAGATCTTATATATATATATATGAAGTCATCCATTCTATCTCAAATTGCTATTCTAAAACACTGGGGAGAACACTGGAATGTACTTTACATCACAAATCAGTAAAATCAATTCTTCATTAAAACTTATATCTATACTATAAAATTAGATTCTTAGACCACATTTTGTGTGTCATTTCTCTTTCTTCCCCAATAAATTAATCATCAATGATCATGCCTTTGAGTTCTATGATAGGTACCATGCATAGTCACAGTAGTCATCCTTTCATATGATTAATCCCTATTATAGGGTGTTGCTATACAGTGGAAACGGGAAACGGAACAGAATACAGAGCGGAAACTGAAAGAATTGACATCTTTTCTTTTTGGTTACCTAATGGGACAATGATGTATGGACAACAACCGATAAGGAAACCCGTTAGAATATAATCTTTATTCTTATGTGGAAAATAATTAAATTGACAAATCACTCACTAAACAAACCTTTCTCACTCGATTACAATACTGAAGTACGCTGTTTGGTATAAACATTGGAAAAGCAAATATGCATCTCCTAAAATTTAAAACTTATAAATACAAATTGATGGGAAAAAAGTGGCAGAAAATTAGTAGCCTACATGGATATACAATTTGCACAGTTTCCTTACTAAGATAGACGTAGTCATATCCTATGCCTTTCAAATTCAAAATGTCCACACTCGGTCTGCTTTATATATCATTTACCGCTTATAATCACTCTCAAGTAGCCGTGATTTTTTTTTCATTTTTACAATGGAAAATAGTGTCACTCATTCCGTATGATGTTTTACTATTATTTAAAATATGAAAAGATAGGCGAAAGTTACCACAATAACATTCAAACTCACAAGTCGGAAATAACTGACAAAGCCATGACTAAAAACACAAAAAAAAACCCAAAAGACTAAAAAACAAATAGGCAAACAGACAAACAATAGTACACAAAACACAACATATAAACTAATTAAGGTGATGACAGCACAAAAGATTTTTACGAAAAGCATTGATGATATTATAAAATCCAGCCGGTTACACATTATGTTGGAGCATACTATATGCTAGAGCATCTTAGAGAGAATGTAGAGCGCAGATGTACAAACGTCTGCTGTTGTCCATTCATCAGGTATTCAGCTGGTATTGATGATTATTGTAGAATTAGTGAATAATGATAAAATGTTTAAGCTGCTAATCTATTATATATTTTTAGACATTATATGGTTTATTTCTCTTGGCCTTCATACTTTGGATGTATTGAGTCCATATTCTATTTATTTTTCTCGTCCTACTTAATTTATTATGTGTTTTCGTTTTGTATTTAACGGTTTATTTAGTGGTGCGTATTTGATTGATGTCTACTTAGTTAGTACAATTAAAGTGAATTGTTCATTCAGTGTTTCTGCTCTGTCATGTTCGTTTTCTGCTGGTTTAAGTCTTAAGTGGTGGTATACCTTGAGAGTTCTTTTTTTTTAATCTGACCTGGCCAAAGTGAGCTTTTCACGTCACTTGATGTCTGTCGTCCGTTTTCATCATTGTTTTTTTTTTCTAAAATCTTCTCTGAAACTACTGGGCCAAATGTTACCAAGTGTCTTAAAGAAAGTCGTTTGACAGTTTTAGTTAAACTTTGCAACAATTATCATTGGTGTATCTAGTTTAAAAAGTGGGCTGGATAACCCTGCCTGCCAGCTAAGATAACCAACATGGCTGAAATTAAAAGCTAGGAATGAAATACAAGTGCTGTCTATTGAAAACCTTTATGAATAGAGAAAAACCTGATGCGAATAAAATGTTTAGAAAGTTGAGCTCTACCTAATGTCCATTCACGTAAAAACGGTCAAATGATTTCTAATAGGAGTTATCGCCCTTATATGTTTGCCTATAGTACATGTATATAAAAATATAAAAATAGTTAAAAACTATTAATTGCAAAAGTTACCAGCAACACAAGATTTACAAGGAGGTCAAAATGTCCAGCGAAATCGTTAGTCGACTCATTATCAGAGTCTTTGCTCTTAATGATTTTACCAATCTTTGGTGTTGTTACCAAATATCTTGAAAACTATAACCGATAGCTACAAACTATTGAAATAAAAATGGTCAGCAAGACAAGATCTACAAACAAGTTGATATTTCCATTATAGTAAGTAAACTTTTTAAAGTAATGACTGACCTTAAATGACGAACGACTTTTCATCCTCTCTTGTGTTTTGGGTAAACACTAAAGAAGATAGACAGATTTTTATCATGAACTATTCAAGTCTATAATATTGGAGAGTTCCTATTGTTTAAGATGCACATAAACCTAAATGCATGGCACATGCTCTTTCTAGCATCTTGGTTTTTTTTTTAGCTATCAATGTCATGTATACTAAAACTGTTTGCTATTTTCTTTGATATCTAGATCCTATTCTATTGTCAACATAATTGTTGTGTGATTTCATTTATACTTCAGTCGTTATTTATTTTCGTAGTTCTTTCCATTTCCCACCTTATATTCCGTCCATATTATAAATATTTCTTTCCGTTTCCGCCGTTTAGTAACACCCCTGACCATAGAGCAGACAACAATATATATACTTTATTTATGTTCATAGAAAACAGAAAATCTTGAAAATAACACAAAATTTTCATTAGTACATGTACTTGGGGACAAAATAATTATTAGTGTACATAGAATACAGAAAAGGCGAAAATAATTGTTCTGTGTTAATTCTTTATGTGCTGGCGTTTGTAGGGTATAGGGATTGAATGCAAGCAGGGTCAACATGGTTAAACCAAAGACTTTTAATTTGGTATTTGCTGCTTCTCCCCTTAGGTATCAATACACAGTAAGAAGTTTGGTTTCATATTTTGGCCATCATGATTTTTTCAAATATGAATGTTTTTGTACAATTAAATTAATTTTCAGATAGCAATGATCATGATGATAGCTTAAGAATAATATAGCCTTCCATGTGGATTTATATGAACATCAAGATGGTTTTTACAGGGTACTTACATGTATTTTAATAGGTGAGTTCATGAGTCTTGGACTCATTAAAATCTGTCTGGACTCATAATTTTCAAAACTTGTGAGTCAAACATGTCAAAAGATGCATCAAAATTGTAAAAATGAGCACATACATGTACATTTCTCATCATTTTTTCACCAAAATTAAAAAAATAATCTAAATTTGATGTCATTTCCTTGCTCTAGTTAAAGTTTTACATGGAGACTAAGGCCAAATTTCTTTCTAACATAAATTGTGTAAACGTGTCGTGTTTGTTGGTGTTTTCTAAACGCTACAAAAGTAGAAACAAATACGTTGTTAAATAAATCTTTACCGACCCTGTTTGAACTTTCAATAATGCATGCACATGTTGTTGGTAAACAGACTTTTTACAAAATAGAAACAAATTCTTTGTTTAATCAGGTTGAAGTAAGAAACAAATGTAGCGTTTGCACTAACAAATGACAAACTGCAGACGCATTTTTATCGTTTGCATAGTTTGTCAAAGTCTACGTATGTCATGTATGTTTGAAAGAACATGAAGAAATGATCAAAACATGTGCGCGCTTAGCAGTTTGCATCGTTTGTATTAGAAAGAAATGCACCCTAAAATCTTATGACATATATCAATAAAATTTCATCTTCTAACTGCTAGACTTGCCATGGCTAAAAATAAAGAGTCTTTACATGTTGTAGATTGCCTTTAAAATTTCTTAGTGAGAACCCTGGTTTTAAGATACATGAATTAAAGACCTTTTTGATCCTCAAACCTTTCATATCTATTTTAAAGGAAAATGATCTGAAATCTATTGCATATATTTTTTCTGGACCTGGTAATAGATAATTATCTACGTACATGTATATATACATGATCTATGGTTCAGAAAAGGCATAGTGACTCTAACGGTTGAAATTCTCCTTTGAACTACATGTACATGTATGTGGAACTAAATTTTGTGGTCTTTTGTGACATGTTAATGTTTTTGCTGAGTATCAAATAAATGCAGACGATTGCCATGGTTACAGAAAACGGAGAATATATTTCACCATGTTCACCATTTTAACTATTGAACATCGAATCTTTTGAAGATGCATTGTCAATATATATACGATACAATACAATATTTTCATTTTCCCAATTAAAGGGCCCATTAAGAGCATAACATTAATTACAACATGACATAAACATTACAGAGTGATTAAAGAAACATAAAATAATAATTCAAATGCATGAGGAAAGAATCAGTGGTCAAGGGGAGATAATTTTGATATCTATTAGAGTATTTAAGTAAACTAATTTTCGAATTTTCGAAGTTGCCAGCCTTTATCGAGGTATGCACATAAAATAGATAAAAATCTGCTGTCTTCATTAATTATGATCCATGAAAAAAGATCTTTTCTGTTTAAATTATCTAAACTGGTATTTTTTTATATAATCAGTCATATCTCTTCTGAGGTTATTGTAAAGAGGGCATTCCAGAAGAAAGTGCATTTCATTTTCAATACAATTTGAATTACAATATAAACATATCCTCTCATGTTGAGGTACATGTAATATTTCATATTTACTACATACTGTTTTTTTACATTGGTAATTCGTTCATGTCTGCCAGTTCCTATTCTTAAACAGTCATGACAGTGATTGCTGAGTCTGTATTTTGTTAACAAATTTTTTTGTTGGTGCTTTAATCTAAATAATTTTCATAGTCAAATGACCTTTTGAATGAAAAAAAAGTGTCCAATTTGACTTGATTCTGTAAATAAAAATCTCGCATTTTCTACCAATCATTTTGAAATTTAATTTGAGCTCTTTTTTCAATAAATTTTTAATTTATTTTTGCCTTAATGTTTATATATATATATATTTAGGTCAATACACAATTTTTCACTGTAGAAAATGATATTACACTAGAGAGCCATGAATTATTGGAGCTAGTTTGAGCTTTACTCTCAATCATTTTTAACTCAGCATAAGCACTTTTCAATAAGTCAGATGGAGAATTATCTAGGCTATGCCAATACATAAACATACATACAAATGTACATGTATATATGTGTTAGCAAATTTATATAAAGAGGATATCTACCCAGTTCAGACTATATATATGCATAACACTAAGCCATATTTTTTAGAAATCAAGCAAAAGACAGTGGTTAAAAATTATAATTTTATGATAACGAGTTTCAAGGACATGAAGGAGTAAGTGCAAATACCATGAATCCTGGCCATCGATCTTGTTTGGTATTTTTTCAACAATAATTTGACAAAAGCATAATGAATCCTTAATAAATGTCATGTATGTAGGACGCTAAAGTGTGATGGTACATGTACTCTTAACATGATAAAGTGCAGTTTACCCTTAAAAACATGGTTATGTTTGAAATAAAGTCAATTGACATTTGGTTGAAATTTGAATTAAAGTTGTCAATCTGACAAATATTCTAATTAATCCTCCGGCATTTTAATTTTTGGTTTAATTTGTAAATATAAAAAAGAAGATGTGGTATTATTGCCAATGAGACAACTATCCATAAAAGACCAAAATGACACAGACATTAACAACTATAGGTCACCGTGCAGCCTTCATCAATGAGCAAAGCCCATACCGCATAGTCCGCTATAAAAGGCCCTGATAAGATAATGTAAAACAATTCAAACGAGAAAACTAACGGCCTTATTTATGTAAAAAAAAAGAGCCCACTTGCTGCCAGAGGGACACATGTGTCCATACCGGCTGTGTTGGAGGGACAAATATGTTCATGTTTTAATTTATGCAAACTTCTCATCACTGTTTAATCTCTTTCAAATAAAATATTGACTATTAAACAGGATACTATTTTCTTCAATAATTCCCAAATGTTACGTCCAGTAAGGTGTGACGTCATATATTGAATGACTTCATTGTTTGGCATTTAATGTCACAAGCCCTAAGCTGTCACATTTTCTGACATTTGAAAAGCAACCATGAATAGCTTCCAGCAGCAAGAGGCCTAGGTTAAACAACTGTTTATGTCATTTATATCCAACAATGTTTCTTATTCTTGCGTCTACACTTTCACCTACCATCAGACTTTAGCGTACAGAGACATTGCACTGTAGGGCAGACCATTGGCATCGTACTTAAGTGTCCCCATCATACTTAAGAGTACCACATACATGTACATGACATATTTATATCAAAGAAACAACTTTACAAAGGAATAGCAGACATGGCAGTATGCATGGCTGAAACAACTGTGGCCAGCACGACGACAGTACATCTTGCACATGATGCAGAGTTACATCCTGCAACATTTATTTTAGTCCAAGATTACTCTGACGTCCAATGGCTGTTTTATCAGACAAGCTGGGGCATTGGGACTTGTGTGTCAAAACAGTGGTTTTACGTCAGAGTAATATCGTTCTTCATGTCTTCATGCAGATGGTTGTGAGCTAGTACAAAGTAGTGTGCATATTCGTATTGTCTTAACATCTCATCCTGAATATGCATTTAATTTTCCGCTGGACGTTAACAGCTTGTTATTGAGCCATCCATAATCTCATCTTACACATGCAGTCAACGGAGGAAATTACCAGTTTTGCAGCTGAGCAACAACAAAGATGACTGACTGGATACATTATCACATCTATGGTAACTCATCTGTCATCTTATATGAAAGAAATGTGATAAATATGCATTTGAGTACAATAAAAGATAGTTTCTTACTTTTGAAGTTTTTGAACTTTCCACAAAATTACAAAACTGTTTACCGGAAGTTAGAAGTATAAAGTAATGTTCAAATACCGAAACCGTGAGAATTCCGTTTTTTTTTTTAAATCACTGATGATCACTGATCATTTTTCAAACCAGAGAAGATATGTGTGTTAGACTTAATATTTAATATTGTTAACGTTAGAACTTACAAGATAGAATAACATTTAGTTTTAAATATTTAATAAAATAAAAAACAAAACATCTTTTATTCGATTTTAAAGGATGTAAAATTAGCATGGACGCAAGTTGGGCATTCCATTCCGGCCAATTACAGAACACAGGCACTCGGCACTTGATTCTATCCATGGAACGACCAGCTTTCAACATACATGTATATTTACGAGTCGTCAATATACAATGATAGCTGGTCTTCAAATGGACAGAAACAAGTGCCTGTGTTACAAAAGCATGGATCGTTTGCCTGTTACTCAGAGACGTATATATGTCTCTGCTGTTACTCTAAAATACCACAAATTTTAACTGTGGATTGAGTGACGTCCATACTTACATCATTGCTGTACAAATAAAATCTGATGTTCCACCAACTAAAAAACACAACAAATATTTACAAATAAGATCAAAGAAAAACTGGGAGACATATCGCCAACAAAGAAACATTGTAACAAAACTAAGACGTCAGTGGCACTGGTGACCAAACACAAAAAGATTTCTGGCCAACACTTAAACCCTTTTTAAAAAACAAAGGTAATCCTTTTGACAACAATATTGTATTGTGTAATGATCAAAACATCATAAATGATCAAGCTAATGTGGCAGAATGTTTAAAAAATTATTGATAAATTCACACGAAACAATGGAGGCAGGCATAATAGTGCTTATTTTTTTGTATAAAAATAAAAGAAAATGTAATAACTAGTGCATTTAATGAAACTATATGGAATTCCTGTACCAAAGAACCTATGGTAAATATGTCTTTGCTAATAAAGTATATTACAATCTGCGACAGTTATGTTTGATTTTATGTGAGGACATGCGTTCCAATTGGTTGAAATATTTCCGATATATAATTATAACTTCAATGCTATTTTCATTCAGTTAAAAGTCGTAATACATCTATGGTAGACAAATTGTAAGGATAAAATACATTAGTGGAATCAATTTGCAATATAGCCATAGTAAGTTGTTTTACTACTATGTTAAAATTTCTGTCTTAAGTTTGTCTTTTAAACATGATGTTATTTTGAATACGGTATTTCTAAACTCTGATTTGATTATTTTCTTTGAAACTTGTATTTAACATTAATGAGGTTATCATGAATTATAGGTTCTGAAATGCATTGTTTGCATAATTTTGTATATTTGTTTGTTTAAATTTCTATGTAAATTGTTACGAATATTGTTTCAAAGGATAAAAGAGTATGTGCTTTTGGGTCCTGTTTACTTAATGCCGTCGACTTTAATAAACTTTAAAATGAAAAAAAAGTATGCTCTATAAAAGAATCGCAAAGTTCAACCTATTTTTATAGCTATGTTCAATGCAATACTGTTCACTACCTTTTCAATCATTGCAGTATATTGTTGGTTCGTATAGATAAATAACTATTCTAACATGACGTCCTTCAAACGCTTTGAGTACACACCCGTGGTAAAATATGAATATATTGCCAGTGCTGTTCCGATTGTACTCCCACGTCATATGCTTTTTTATGAATGAGATACCCGACGTCATAGAACAATGACGTTAGAATGTAAGCATTTTACGGGAAAATACACGCTTGTGAATCCGAAAATCATCACAAGGAAACATACACAAATGATGCTAAAATGTGGCAAAAGCCCTTTATTGTACATCATATAAGACATATAAATAAATTATCATTCAAATTCATCCAAAACTGTCTAAATACATTATTTTAAATAGTTTAATCATGTCACTAATGCAGTTTGCTCCGTTCTTTTACGCTAGTTTATTAGTGCGTTTATTTATGGGAACGGCAAATATTTGCCTACACCTAGAGCGCTTCGATCCAAAAGAATTGCCGTATGTGTCCTATCAGAATCGAAATAATTCATGGGGGCTTGAATATATCTAGATTTTACCACGGGTTGTCCCTTTATGCCGATATTTTACCCCTCGCTATCGCTCAGGGGTAAAATATTTGCCATAAAGGGCCAACCCGTGGTAAAATCACGATATATTCAAGCCCCCATGAATTATTTCTTAATTCTAACATGACGTCCTTCAAACGCTTTGAGTACACACCCGTGGTAAAATATGAATATATTGCCAGTGCTGTTCCGATTGTACTCCCACGTCATATGCTTTTTTATGAATGAGATACCCGACGTCATAGAACAATGACGTTAGAATGTAAGCATTTTACGGGAAAATACACGCTTGTGAATCCGAAAATCATCACAAGGAAACATACACAAATGATGCTAAAATGTGGCAAAAGCCCTTTATTGTACATCATATAAGACATATAAATAAATTATCATTCAAATTCATCCAAAACTGTCTAAATACATTATTTTAAATAGTTTAAGCATGTCACTAATGCAGTTTGCTCCGTTCTTTTACGCTAGCTTATTAGTGCGTTTATTTATGGGAACGGCAAATATTTGCCTACACCTAGAGCGCTTCGATCCAAAAGAATTGCCGTATGTGTCCTATCAGAATCGAAATAATTCATGGGGGCTTGAATATATCTAGATTTTACCACAGGTTGTCCCTTTATGCCGATATTTTACCTCTCGCTATCGCTCAGGGGTAAAATATTTGTCATAAAGGGCCAACCCGTGGTAAAATCACGATATATTCAAGCCCCCATGAATTATTTCTTAATTACGAAACAATTTGAACAGATCTTATTTGACCGCATGCGATCATCTTCCCGCAAATTTTGTTCGGAACCTTTATCACCCTATCCCGATAATTATGGCAACATGATTTGATTAATAGAGGTAATCCGAAAACTCTACACAAAAATGTTAGACACCAAAACGACTGAACGGCATAAAAAGTACCAGCCAAAGGACTGTGAATTTCACGAACCGCCATTGTTTGTTATCTTTAAACGAATAAGGGATAAGCGTTTCACGTAATTAAACCATGCTCACACCACAAGTTCCTGTTAACTTGTAATGCTTGACGATTGATAAAAAAAAACATGCGCCTTTCAAACGGTATGTTAAGATTATGTTTGCCTACGATAAACAAAAAGCTTTGTGTTTCGAAAAAAAGTAACATTAAATAGATTTTTTTTTAATAACAGTTCTATTCTATGTATACTTAGAAGTGCTGACTACTAGGCCAGTGATACATTCGAAGAAATCTGCAATGGCATCGACACAGTGGTTTTAATAATTCATCAAATATACCGGTTAGGGGGGTATTTTCGCGGGTGTAAAATCTCGCCATTTTCATTGAATAAGGTATACGAAATATTTTGGCGGTTATTATTTTAGTGGATTCAAAACTTTTATCAATAACTTTTTATGTGCGGAATTTTATATTTTGGTGAAATTCAAAACAGTGTGGCTGTGACCATTGATTGACAAATTAAATTCATCCATTGACTGGGACAATTTAGGTGAACGTTTGTATGTAACGACCACGGCTCACTATGTACTTTTTAAAGACACTTAAACTATGGGGTCACCAAAGGTTCTCAACACCTTAATAAAGTAATTCGAAGAATTAATCAGAAATAACACGATGTTTTGATTTATATCAATTATATAAATCAAAACATAAAGGTTATTCCTGATTAATTTTTCGAATTATTTTATAATTAAAGGCGTTAAGAAACCTTTGGTGACCCCACAGTTTAAATGTCTATCGTAGGTACGTCGTGAACAGTGGTCGTTACAGACAAACGTTCACGTAAATTGTCCCAGTCAATGGATGAATTTAATGTGTCAATCAATGGCCACAGCCACACTGTTTTGAATTTCATTCTATAATATCCGCGAAATAAGCGAAAATTTACACCCCGATGAAATAACCTGCTATACGGTACCAGGTAAATAATGTTGTGCACTAGACGCGTGTTCCGAATAATCGAATAAGTAGGCAAACAATGTTGACAAAACTATTTTCACTTGATACATAGAAAACAAATCTACAAATACAAATCTTAATGATTAAAAAAATCATCGTGATGAAACGCTCAGATATCAAATAAGATGTTGTTTAATTTCCAATGAGACAACTCTCTACTTGAGACAAATTAATTACTTACATCATCATACAATACTTATCTTATTAAAACCATCTTTTATGAACTCCAACCGGAAAGAAACAGGATTATTGAACAACATATCTAGACAAGGTTAGAAATGCAAATCTGGTGCAGAAAAAAATGGTACCGTTAATGTTATTAGCTGAGTTTTCATTAATTATCTGTCATCCGAATACACAGTTATGAATTAGACTATTTACCGGATTTGTAATACCATAAGCAACACGACGGGTGTTACGTGTGGAGCAGGATCTGATTACCCTTCCGGAGCACCTGAGATCACGCTAAGTTTTTGGCGGGGTTCGTGTTGCTTAGTCTTCAGTTTTCTATGTTGTGTATGCTGTACTGTTATTTGTATGTTTGTCTTTAATTTTTAGCCATGGCGTTGTCAGTTTATTTTCAATCTATGAGTTTGACTGTCCTGCTGGTATCATTCGTCCCTCTTTTAAGAATATGACACAATCATTGTTTTCATTTGTTTCATGTATTTGAGCTATAATTAATCTTGCTATTTGTTAAAGGACTTTTGATTTTAATTTCCCTGGAGTTCGGTTTTTATTATTATATTACTTTTCAGAAAAGGATATATAAATGACTTACTTTAAATGATAAAAATAACTCCACGGAAACCTCAAAATACTTAAGGTGTCAGACCACCAATTAAAAATCCCTATCTGTTCAACCAAATTTTGCAATTTTCACAGCTTTCTAAATATTTTACCTTAAGTTTAACTTCAAGGAAACCAGGTATATCCTGAATTGTACATGTATCACCTTCCTACATGCCAATTTTCAACCAATGTTTAAAGTCTTGTAACAAATTTCTGATTTTGAAAAGACAGGTACTACCAAAATAACTCCCGGTTTTCTGGAAATCTTAAATTAGTGTACTATGTAGCGCATTAATCCTGAATTTTTAATGCAAACTCATAGACAAGTGAATTTTGGCTCAAAATGGTCTAAATATATTTCCCTTTCACCAAAAGTTTCATTTCTGCAAATTTGTTGGTTAGTTTAAGTAAACAATGACATCAAAAGCACTATTTTGTGTCAAAGTAGGACTACTTTTACATACGTTCTAAATTGGAGGGAGTGATTGGTGGTCTGACACCTTAACCCAACAGGTAAAAACAATTCTTGGAAATCGAAACATCATCGTCAGTATATGATTCGTAAAAATAAACCATTTTAAATGTATGCTTTTTAGAAGAGAAACCAATATGCTTCCTATTACTTATTCAACGCCTAGTTCAGGCTTCTTAATGTAGGAGCATATGATGAATAAAAGTAAAATAACAAAAATACAGATCTCCGGGAAAATTGAAATCGGAAAGTCTATTATAAAATGGCAAAATCAGAAGCTCAAACACATCAACCGGTTGGAAAACAACTGTCATATTCCTGACTTGGTCCATGCATTTCCTTATGTAGACAATGGTGGAATAAATCTGGTTTTATACCTAGACAAACCTCTCACTTGTATGCAAGAAGCATAGAATTCTACTTTACAATTCTTTGCAAATTTGAGCTAGCAAGCATATTAAGCGTGTTCCAGGGACGCTTTTCAAACATCTCAATTTCATTATCAAAGCAACAGAAAATGTGAATTCAAGAGTCAGTTTAAATATCAACTTTACGTAGAAAAATCTGCATGGTAAAGCAATCTTGCAAACCATTGTAAACAATTTTCACATGTAACAACTTTTAACCAAAGCGACTTATTCTTAGTTTACACGGTTTTTTTTATTATCAAACACCCATGCCACCAAATGTAAGCCTAACAAAGGCACGTAGCTAAGAGAATAACTAAACAAAGGCACGTAGCTAGAAGAACCAATAAACAAAGGCACGTCGTTTTGATAGAAATGCTAAAAAGCCAAAAAATTCCGATTGTAAAATATAAAAGAACGAAATGAATATAATTTGCAGCAAAAATCATGTTATTAAATTAATCTATCAAAACACAAATTATTAAATCACGAATATATCATATTGGCTTGAAGTTAATACCAATGGCACCTGGCAAAAATACAAAAATGTCTATACTAAAAGACTAAAATGAATTTGCTAGAACACTACGATGTCGGTACATGTTCAGACAAGAAAAAAGCGACATTCATCCTATTCGTAGCTATACAGGATATCAACCTGCTTCTACGTGCCATACATTAGAAAATTATATCGATTACATAAAGCTTGATTAATATTTTCTACCAATAGAAAAAATATTTAAAAACAATCTTATTAAGGGCGAAAGAATAGCAGTACACAATTTGAAAAATGATGGAACAATAGACACAAAAAAGGCAGATACAAATTCAAATTGTGATAGACTACATAACAGAAGTCACAATGCATCTAAATACTCTGCATTACTGACAATTAGATTCATTTAACATGGCAGAATTGAAAAACCAGTGCATTGAGTATGTTTTTCATTGAATCTGTTAAATCTTTAATCGACTAAATATCATTTAAATTTGAAAAACCAGTGCATTGAGTATGTTTTTCATTGAATCTGTTAAATCTTTAATCGACTAAATATCATTTAAATTTGATGAACTAGATGCATGATTAGGGAGAATTTATATTCCTCCAAAAATTTACTGTCTTGCAGCGGATACGGTCAAACAAATACAAGTGACCATAACAAACTAACATACAATCTAGCTAATTCGTGAAATTAAGAAACGTATCATGAAACACTGGCATTTGTTACAGTTTGACGAGGATTGTGTACAAATATTTTTAAATGCTGCACCGAAACACTAAGATAGTATCGGGTCCTATCGTGCAATACGGGTTGCGTGGTACATGTGTGTTTAAATAACAAAATATATGGTTTCGGGTATACCTTTATAGCTCTGATGGTAGTACTTCTATTTCAATACTCATGTTGTCAGTAATATACTGTGGATTCATTATTTTTCGTTGGATACCAATTTTCGTGGATTTCGTGTGTGCAGGTGAATCACGAATTCAAATGTTCAAAGAACTGAAAATTTCCCAGTTGGTTGTATGTCGAGTTTGGCAAAACCAAGAAATCAAATATCCTCGGAAATGCAGACTTTCATCAATCTACGAAAATTGATACCCACGAAAATAAATGAATCCACAGTAATCAGAATAATCTATGGGTTTCTAATATGAACTTTGTTTTTGCAGACCACCATGTTGTTAAATGGAACAACACTAGAAGAAATCAGTGGCATTTCAGTACCACTCAGAATAGTTTTTGTTGTCATGACAACTGTCCCAGTACTCGTCAATATATTTTATGTCGTCGTATGCTTTACTACACTAAAAAAGAAATTTCACAATCTGTTAATACTGATGTTATGTATCGGAGACAGCATACTGTCATTATCATTAACGATGTTTCTACTTATGAAACTTATTGATACGGCAAGTACAAGTGTACATATGTGTGTTGTACAAACATTTTTTGTATGTTACGGCTTAGTTTTCACATATACAATGGTATTTTGGATATGTTGTGAGCGATATGTTGTAGTGAAGAATTACAACTTTGGAGTACAGAATTTCCTTGAACGATTTAAATTAATTATCATTGGTGGTAGTAATGCACTTGGTTTTTTATTTACTTTCGAACTGGTTGCATTTGTTCCTCACGAACAAACAATCGAATTCTGCACTGTACCAAATTTATATGGAAAAAATTTAAAGGTGTTCATTCTGTTTATAGGGTTTTCGTTAACTCTTTTTGCTACAAGCATTATATTTTTATGCATAATGACAAGTATTCGAATATGGAGTTTTTTCTTTAAAGCATCAAACGTTAACATTATTACTCCAGATCACCAATTCAAACAAGAAGATATGGAATTGGCTGATAAGGATGATGACATGCCTTGTGAGTGTAAAAACTGCACGATTATGAATAATTCCGTTAACAGTTCTAGGAAAGAAGACAGTACCATTGTAGATTTAAACAACATTGATCAATCGGATCTGAAGTCAAATGATCTAAACCCGGAAGAAATGTCGACACGAATAAGTCAGATCGTTTCACAATGGAAAAAAGAACGTGAAGGCGAAAACGGAAAAGGGTTGTTTCTACCAGAACGTAAGGTAACTAGGAGAAAGTTTAAGCCTGGTTCTTGGGAGAAAAGAGCATTTGTAACGAGCCTTCTTATCGCAGCAACCACAATATGTCTAACATTTCCATTCGTATTTTCATTTTGGTTAGACTTTATGCATGGTGCTAGATATACATCACAGAAAACAAGACTATTTTTATTTATCCCTCTAATTTTGAATAGTTTAATCAACCCATTCATATATGCTTGGCGTATTCCAGAAATCAAACAAACGATAAAGAAATGCTTATGCTGCAGGGAATAGTTTTATTTATTTTAGAACAATGTATAATAGTTGTACTGATGTACAGTAGTTGTCGTTTGTTTATGTAATTTATACGTGTTTCTTGTTTCTCGTTTTTTATATAGATTAGACCGTTGGTTTTCCCGTTTGAATGGTTTATCACTAGTAATTTTGGGGCCCTTTATAGCTTGTTGTTCGGTGTGAGCTAAGGCTCCGTGTTGAAGGCCATACATTGACCTATAATGGTTTACTTTTATAATTTTTTATTTGGATGGAGAGTTGTCTCATTGACACTCACACCACATCTTCTTATATCTATAAATTCATACAGTATTTTTTTTCCCGACTAGTTCATATATAGCCATAATGTAACTGTACTATTGTCTTATTTCGTATTCTTGTTTTTCGTTTTAGCTTATGTGCTTTGTTGGTATGCCATTTTGCTTTTCTTTGTTAACACTGTTGTTTGTTTTATAGTATAAAGATTATAACACAATGTGATTTTAATCCTGGCATCTATGATGAGTTTATTTGACTGCTGTTGAGAATAGAAAGGAGGAATGTGTCGAAGAGACAACAACCCTTCCAAAAAGCAAAATAAAAAAAAATTAAAAAAGAACAGCCGAAGGCTCTTTTATACAGCGAGAAAATTCCGCACCCGGTCTTGGATTTCAGCTGTCACACAAAAACAAAATGTGTACTAGTTCAGTTGAAGTGGACGTCATACTACACTGTAAAACATATAATTGAACTAAACTAAAAAAAATTAAAAAAAAACATACAAGACTAACAATGTCAGAGGCTCATTCCTTGGGACAGCCACAAACAATGCGGCGGGTTCAAACAACTTTTGTGAGATCTCACACCTCCCCTAAACCTCTAGCAAATGTAGATATAACTCACACACAACATTACACAGATAGTTAAACTCAATTTGAAAGAAGTCCGAGTCCGATGTTACAATTAGAATAGGTTACAAAAGAAACTAAGCAAAATGACAATGATATATACATTAACAAAGAGCTACAAGCAGTTACTCACATGGCAGCTCCAGAACCCAATTAAACTGATTGAAAGATTATGTCTTCATCGTATGAAAATCAAGCAGAATCACTCCCGTTAGGGTTTAGTAACATACCATCATAAAATATATTAGAAGAACATAACCTGTATAATCCAAACAACTGGTTTAAGAATAATTTCCGATGCAAAGACCATATTAGTAAATCAATATCAATACCAAAATATGCCATCTTTAATGACCTGACAACATAAGGATGCATGTACTAAGTCAGGAACATGACAGTTGTTTTCAATTCGTTTGACATGTTTGAGCTTTTAATTTTGTCATTTCACAAACTTTCCGTTTTGAATTTCCCTTGAAGTTCGGTATGTTTGCTATTTATTTTTTTGTCGATATAATTGAATTTTATGCAACTGTTATTATTTGACTATTTACCGGATTTGTTATAACATAAGTAACTAGACGGGTGCTACATGTGGAGCAGGACCCTCCCGGAGCACCTGTGATCACCCCTAGTTTTTTGTGGGGTTTATATTGCTTTTTCTTTAGTTTTCTATGTTGTGTCATGTGTACTATTGTTTGTTTGTTTGTCTTTTTCATTTTTAGCCATGGCGTTGTCAGTTTATTTTCGATTTATGAGTTTGACTGTCCCTCTGGTATCTTTCGTCCCTCTTTTATACAAGTGAGAGATTAAACTAGCTTTAAATCCAGGTTCAATCTATAACTGCCTACACAATGAAAAAAACCGTACAAAGTTAGAAATATGACTGCTGTTTTTCATTCGTTTCATGTGCTTGAGGTACTGATTTTGCTGTTTGATAATGTACTCTTGGAGTTCGGTATCTTTGTTATTTTACTTTTTTCATATTATGGTATAAACGACTTCCAGCTAGATGAGTCCTAGATTGGTATAAAGTTAAAACATCATTATTTCTCAAATAAGATAAGACTCCTATGATGAGATAAAAACTAGAAACAAACCCTTTGGCCCTTCCGATCCCTTATTCAAACACTTAAACTGGATGACAGTTGAACAGAGAATAACATATCACAAGTTTGTGATGACATTTAAGTGCATCAAAATTAATGCCCCATCATATCTTACTAACAAGTTTCATTATGTTTTAGACAGAAATCCATACCCCTTGAGAAATGCTGGTCAAGAAAACCTCATACCCCCTAAACCCAAAATAGAATTGTTTAAAAAATCTTTTATGTATTCTGGACCATTCTTGTGGAATAATTTGCCAATACCACTAAGATAGATTACAAATGTTGATTCTTTCAAAAACAAAATAACAGATCATTTGTTGAAATCATCTAATTATGTCATTATTTTTATGTTTTCCTAACATTATTATCATACTTGACTTTTATACTGTTGTATGCAATGTGTATGTTGGCATTTTGTTTATGATGTTTTATGATAAGGGCCTCAAAGAAGATTAGTTATATAACTAACTGTGTAATCCTCTTAAAATAAAGTGTTGTTGTTGTTTGTTGTTATCATGTTTATCTCTTTTACATGTGAATGAATAACAAAAGTCACAAAAACATGAACTAGGCATCTTATAGCCTTTACGGATTTGATTTCATCTTGTTCCAATATATTTCAATGATATTTTAAGAATTGTGCATCTGTGCAGAAATGTTCTGATCACTTTGTGTTAATATAAATAGCAACAAAGTAACCAACTCTGCAAATATAAATAAAGATCGATAAACAAGTTTCCCTCTTAAATAACATCATTAGTATTCATCAGATGACTATTATTTACAATATCAATTTGCTGTATCAGATATGCCATAAGAAAACCTTTACAGTAATATATAAGTTGTAAACTATGGAGTTCGTGTTGTTTATTCTTTAGTTTTCTATGTTGTGTCGTGTTTTTCTGTTTGTCTTTTTCATTTTTAGCCATGGCGTTGTCAGTTTGTTTTAGATTTATGAGTTTTACTGTCCCTTTGGTATCTTTCGTCCCTCTTCTACTTACGTTTTTTGGTACATTTCTACCCTCGTATATATCAGTACTGTTCGGCAAGACAGAAAATTGTAATGTTATAGGATCATTTTAATGACAGCGACTACCCATGAGAGGCAGAAGCCCCCAAAGTGATATTCAAACAGTCGAAAACAATCTGAAGATGAATTTAAGAACGAAATACGGCGAACAGCACAAATCCCAACAGAGAAAACTAAAGACGGAACAACAAAGTCAACACAAGCACAAACCGTGGCATATGAGGTAAAACCCGTTTTACGACCGAGCAAAACTCCGCCTATAAATAACTAGATCCCAAAATTTCGTAATGTTTAAATACCAAACCTTCATCCTGCAGCTACAAACAGAATGACCACTAACTTGAAAAAGTGATGAGACGGCACAAAGTTTGGTAAAAACAGTTAAATTGTGCTCGCTACTACAGGAGGTTATCTTATGTAGGATTTTTCTTAAATACCGTTCGGAGCACAGAATGAAATATGGAATAGAAATGGGGAATGTGCCAAAGAGTCAACAACATTGACCATAAAACAGAAAACAGTCCAAGGCCACCAATGGGTTTTCAACAAAGTGGGAAAATCCCGCACCCGGAGTTGGACATCAGCTGACCACTTAACAGAAACGTTTACTACTTCAGTGAACATGGACGTCACACTAAACTCTGAAATATATAAATGAACTTCACATTTGGTTAGCTTTTGTAGTAACTCATTGATAGAAAAATATCGACCCAAACACAGAAACAACAAATTCTTACAAGCATATTATATTATTCAAACGGGCAATATTTGTGAGAGATCAGTGACCTTCAGGAAGAAAGAACTATTATAAATAAATCATATGTTTTGCCATCACTATCAATTCAGTAAAGACAAATATGCTATATACAAATGGTTTTTAAAACAAACGAACAAGTCAGTGATGGTTTTTAGAGTATATATTTCTAAAAGAGGGACGAAAGATATCAGAGGGATAGTCAAACTCATAAATCGAAAATAAACTGACAACGCCATGGCGAAAAATGAAAAAAACCAAACAGACAAACAATAGTACACATGACACAACATAGAAAACTAAAGAATAAACAACACGAACCCCACCAAAAACTAGGGGTGATCTCAGGTGCCCCGGAAGGGTGAGCAGATCCTGCTCTACATGTGGCACCTGTCGTGTTGCTTATGTGATTACAAAAGACTAATTCGGTAGGTCACATTGATGAAAGGGAAGGGGATTGCAGTAACGACGTCTTAACTAGTACGATAATTACGAGCTTGTAGCGTCGACTCAAATTTTAATGTTATCGGTGTCTGATCATTAAATTAATAAGCCCGTGTTTTATCAACAAGTTCATCGGAAAGTGTCTAGACCTAAAAGATAAATATTCAGTGTCTACTACACAAATAATACAAGATGCCATTGATTTATAGGGGATAAACTAGTGTGTTTTTATTTAGATTAAAAGTGTTCCCTTTTACTGCCTTCGCGCTATTGTGTTTCTGGTTTGGTCTAATGAATGGTATACATTTATTCCGCTATCGAGTTCTTTGCTTTTGGCTTCCCTAGTTCATCTGGGCTCTGAGGAGCGATTTCGACGTAATATGTTTACAGTATCGAGAAGGTGAGTGCTATATACGGTATGAACTATCAACTACACATGTTTTATCGACGTATCTGTCAATATATTATCATTTGCAAAAACGTTTTTGTTGGCGTCTTTGTTAGATTTATATACATTTTGTTGATTTTTTAAAGTCAAATGTGGTGTGTGTTTAAACAATTTTGATTGTTGCATTTCAATCATTGTCAAAGTTAACATTATATGTTTCTTTTTTGGTTTTTTTCATTTTTTTTTAATCCGGACTGTACACAATTGTCACACAAGCGGGAGGTTAAGCTAAGAGTTGAAATATAACACACAAAAAAACGAACTTTCAGACAAATAATAAAAGAGAAGCCCATAAAATCTGACAGAATCAAACGCTATCAATTAATGGAACAAGTAAAAACAATTATCATGTAACTTTCGTCTAATACAAATATGTTTGATGAACAATTCAGATTTTCAAAACAAGTCTAAAAAAAACCATTTTGATTGTAAGTAGTGGGGTAAAAATGCTACCACATATATCATGAAATGTATAGTTTGACTAAAAACATACTGCATCTTCATTTGGAAAATATTGCATTTAAAATGAAATAAATAGTTTTTATTCATTGTTTCAAAAGAAAAGCATAGTATTACATTGTTACAATGACATATACTTTTGCTATTTCTTTGCTATTGAATATATTTCTCACTTGAATTTGACAGTTGTAGGAAATTAATATTAAATTTGATTGCAGTAAAAAATGTCCGGGTCATAAACATATATCTTGTGTGTTTCAAAGCACCATTATTTCTTTATTTGGTGATTATATAGCATATATTGAAAATTTATGGTTACTAAAGCTTGTACGCAGATAAAAAAGAGACACAATTTGATTGGTTAACTTCCAGTGATGGTTATTTTCTTATATGCAAATAAATGTAATGTAAAATTTTGTCATTAGTCCTGAAAAAAATGAAACGTTACTTAAGGTGAGTATTTCTTTATTTGAAACACAGACAAATTCTGCACAATTTTTTAAAAAGTGTAAATTTAACAAAGACTTATATGAGAAAATCAATAGTGGTTATTACACCTTAATTTACGTTCAAACTAAAATGAGAGGTTGACATCTTATATGTGTATAACGAGTTTTACCATGTTGCTCGTTTAGTCTGGTCAATTTGAATGTTCCCCCTTTAAAACAACCTTGAAAGGCTAATAATAATCAATTTCCCACTCTATTAGTAATGGTAAAACATAAAAAAAATTCTGTTTGTCGCTTTAAATAATTTAGGACTGGACGTATATATATATTTTAATGCAATATATTTTTTTTATTGCAAAAAACATGTTTTCTACACGAAGTGCATATTTACAATTTCATATCAGAAAATATCTTTGCTCCACATGAGCAACACTTTTTTCGATTCGCCCTTACTGTAGACTGGTGACAGTCAGTTGTGTGTTAAAAATTAGGTTAAACTCATTTGATTACTCAGGGAAAATATTATAAAAATATTCTTATTAACGATAAATCAATGAATATGTAAACTTTTCCGTTATGTTTTGTTACCTTAAAATGGCGCAAATGTATTTTTATAATTTATTTTTGCGCAAATGAAAGATTGTTTTTTGTAAAAATTGAAGCAAATGCAGAACAGTTTGCTTGAAGTGAACCCGATAATCTTCATAAGTTTTTCAGTGCTAGTATGTTGGTGTTTTGTACAGGCAAATATAAACTACTGAACACCGGAGAACATATCACTAATGAGTCTTTTGTAGACGAAACGCGCGTTTGGCGCAAATACAAAATTTTAACCCTGGTATCTATGATGAGAATATTTACAACCACTGGGTCGATGCTATTCCTGCAGGAAATTTTATTCCACGAGGGTATCACCAGCCCTGTAGATGGTCATAAATAAAAATGAACTGTTTAGAAAACTTTAAAATTCTAAGGCTTTTCTACCTAAGGAATATATTACTTTATCTATATGTGGCAAAACTTTTAAGAAATTTAGGTCCTTTGCTCTTCAACTTCGTACTTCATTTGGCCTTTTTATTTATTTTTCATTCGAGCGTTAAATCTTCCGAATTTGGTTTGAATCACTGTGTATGATTTTGTAATCTTTTGTTTTGCATTATCCATGACAAGATCTTGCATTATCCGATTGTCATTACGCATTCTCTCGAATCAATTTCTCTCAATATACAAATCTTTAAAATACAGCAAACATATGTATTTTCGTGTGAATGCTATTCTATAAAAAGGATTTGCCAAATATAGAAAGATGTCATTATCTATTCCGATATGTGCGTCCATGCAACCGTTCCTTGTCAGGTTAAAATTCTGGTTAAACGTTGGTCAACACGAAGTAAAACCAGTTTAGTACACATTTCAAAATACAATCATTACTAGTATCTTAATGAGGATTTTGACACTAATTCAGCTGTTCTGTGCACAATAACAAGTGAGAGAGTTTGAAGGGTGTCGGAAGTCCTATATGGACACATATTCGTCCTTCTGAAAAGTATTTGAATATAGGTGTTTATGCTTTAAACTCAAATATACCAAAATCAAACATGTATATTACCAAGAGTAAGTAATTACGGATTAACTTTGCTTGTTGAGTACTATTAGTTTAACCTGCTATATATAGCCCTGTCAGTCAAAGTACAAATGGTACTATCACATTTAGAAATAAAGCTTTTGTCTAAAAAAATTGAATAACATCATTAATTGTTTTTTGCAGTTGATGATCATGGTAAATGGAACACTTGAAAAAAGAAGTGTCATTACAATATTATTAAAAATATGACTCTCCGTAATAAAAAAAACACTTTCCGCACTAACTAGTATGTGTTATGTTTTCGTATGCTTTAATACCATCTGCTCTATCGTTAAGTGTTCACATGAAGTAAATATGCTTCCCTCTTGCATGTTAACACTAAATAGACCTTAATAACAGAGTTACATGAATGTTTGATTTTAACACACAGACTGCTCCATAAGAGTTAAGACGAGGAATGATCGGAATAGACACTGCAAACATTTTATGGTCATCATCCAAAAAATGTTTGTGTCTATGTCTTTACAAAATGTTAAGCCTTGTGTCTTTGATGACATTTCTTATGTAAACCAATTGTATTTTATGAATGAAAATGTAAATATCGTGATCTAGTACAATCTCAATGAAACTGCGTTGACAGTCTTTACATATAATATTGTTTAAAACTCATTGTTATTGATAGTCATCGACAACCACAAAAACGGTTAATTGTTCATTACTGCCAATAACATTACTAGATACTCTCCTGTACATTATCATGATTTATAGAACAGGTATATTTATTATGAAAACAAATGAAACCATTTAACACAAACTTATAATAAATGAAATGGACACAATATAAATTGTCCGAAAAACCTAAGACATTAACATTTGAAAGCCAGGGATGCGTAAAAAACAATAGAACTTTACAGAATAGCCAAATTACCCAGGGTCAACTTTGCATGAGGTTTCTAAACTATAGTTTCTAAATCATTTCTTAATTCATAAATGTTGAATTTTGAATACGTACATTTATATATTATGAATTATGTCAGTGTCGTAGCAGACACTATTACGTTTATACCTCTGAGATTAAATGAATGTGTACGGGAGCCATATATGAATCGCATCGAATTGTCTTCCTTTGACCAGAAACGTCTCTCATTATGTAAAGTTGCTTGTAAAGAATTCACTATTAGTGATTTGATAACACTACAACACGTGGCCCTTTAAACGTATTATCAGAGGACCTTAAAGGACTGAAACAAAAATAATCCTACCAAAAACAGGTTTGGATTGGATAAGTGTTTTATCCAGCAAACCGCAAGAAATAAATGGGTACACAAACGCAAATAAAAAGGCGAGTTCAATGAATTTTCTGTCAGAATTTTTTTCCTCCCCAATACCCTCAAATTCCATATGATCGTCCCTGATGGGTAATTATATAACTCAACTTTCCAAAATTATTAAAGTTCAGACCTGTAATAACTCGCGTGTTCGTACATATAAGAGGAGTATAACAAAATCGGAGAATTATATTTCAATTAGTTTGCACAGCTCGTGTTTGTAGATGGCAACTGTTTTAAATTCACTTAAAGTCATCATTGACGTACAGACTTTGATAATTGTTTGCACAGGCTTTAATATTAAAAGTACAAAACTCAAAAATGAAACCGTTCACAAATCAACAGCAAAAATAACGATACGGATAAATCAACACATCCTCTATCAAATGATGAACTTTGAATGATATTTTGGTTCTGTTCAATAACAGAAAAATAAGGGGAAAAAACAAGTCGGGGAAACAATTCATATAAATGCTGTATCAAAGAATAATCGTCTACGACATAGTAGAAAATATTGAATATCAAATTAAACTCTTTGCAGATGACATTTCTTTATATATTGTTAGTTACAATCCATCAGAATCAGCTTGTACGTCTTTGAATATTGATTTAGACAAAATTCACAAATGGTCCAAGAAATAATCTTGTTAATTTGAATGCGCGATATACAGAAACTATGATTATTTCAAAAAAATAATTAATAAACCTCACCACCCCCATTAAAAGTGAAAAGAGTTAAAAATAGTTGCAAAGCATAAACATCTTTGTGTCTTTTTTTCAAATAAAGGAAGCTGGAATGACCATATTGAATATATCATTAAAACATCATACACAAGAATAAACATAACCCCGCTGCATTTTTGCGCCTGTCCCAAGTCAGGAGCCTCTGTCCTTTATTAGACATGTATGTTCATTAATATGTTTTGGAGTTTTTAGTATGACGTCAATATTTTTTCCCAGGACCTTCACTGTATATAGGAAGAAATTAACACAAATGTCGCGGTTCTGTGTACACGAACAAGTGACAGAGAAAGAAGGGCATAGTACGTCCTATGGATATTCGTCTTTCTAAAAAGAATTTTATGTTATCAACTCATACATCATTATATGCCAAAATCAAACATGAATATATCCAAAAGTAAGTAATTACAAATTTACTTCAACTGTAAACTTATGTTAATTTAACTTGCTATATGGAGATCTGTTCATAGTACAAATGTGTCTATCACATTTAGAAATAAAGCGTTTGTGCAAAACGCCTAGCGTGAGTCTGGTGAGTAACATCGTTACATTAATTTTTTTTAGCAGACAATGATTGTGTCCAATGAACCCAACTTGAATATAGAAATGGCGTTACACCAATATTACGAATAGGTCTTCCCGTCATAAAAAAATCACTTCCCTTACCAGTCAGTATATTTTATGTGTTCGTATCCTTTGCATACTATCTATATTATCGTATAGAGTTTGTCAGCTTTTACATACAGTAAAAACGCTACGCTCTGACATGTTCACACTAAAAGAAACCTTATTTACAGAGGTATGGGACTTTTCTTATGTAAAATAAACTTTTATTTTATGAAAGAAATGTGTATAAATAAATTCATCATAGATACCAGGATTAAAATTGTGTATCTGCGCCAGACGCGCGTTTTGTTTACGAAAGACTCATTAGTGAAACTCGAATAAAGAATTGTTAAAAAGGCCATAGAAAGTACGAAGTTAAAGAGCATTGAGTACCAAAATTTTGCAAAATACAGCAAAGGTTATCTATTCCTGAGGTATAAAGTGATCAAGTAATTTCTCACTGAAAGGCCGTTAAAAGTTATTGTAAAGAAAATCATTTTAATTGATAGTCACCCACAATAAGGGTTAATTGTTCGGTGATGACGACAATGCCAGAACTGGCCCCTCCCCTTATAACAATTTCAATAACAGACATTCTTATTATTAAAAGAAACAATTACACACAATGTTCTAATAATCAAATGGGCACGTTATAAATGCCGTGCGTCCGAAGTGCTTTTCTGGAATAACCATCATCAAACCTAAATATTTGAAAGCCAGGGATGCGTAAATCCACTCAAACAGAATAGTCAAATTCATCTACGGTCAATGATTAATTTCTTATTTATAAATGGAAAATTGGAATAAGTATACGTACATGTATATGTTACAAATCATGTCAGTACTTCGTCATGTCAGTACCAAAGTACTGACTACTGAGTTATTGGTATTACGTTTATGGGACACTTCGAATTGTCTTCCTTTGACCTGAAGAAACCAATAATATCTCCCGGAATGTTGGTGAAATTCAAATTGTAGCTATAGTAGTAAAGAATTCACTATTATTAATTTGATACTAAAACAACAATTGGTTGACTTTTTCATTCAAAGATGACCTTAGTTATGACTATAGATTCGCGTTACAGGTGGCACGATAGTATTTGCATTCCAGAAATTAGGTTGCTCTTTTGTGTATCCTACCTAACTAAGTCAATGTATCTGAACAGTGTGATTGGACAAAAAAAGCAGTATCAACTGACATACTTTCCCAAACTGAGGGATGAATCAGGTGTAGAAAAATATGAAATAATTTTACATGAATCTTTGATTTTTTTTTAAATTGTGTATTCACTGCATGATAAAAGACCTAAAACACTAGTGGCCTTAGGTTTTTTTAAAATACAAAAAAGGAAACGGTCGTGATACACATTCAAATGAAATAATAAAATGAAAGTACTTCAGTTAACTGTGAATGTAGAATTTTTGGCAGTGTTAGAAAGTGGTGAAAATTCCAAAAAGGCTATCATTATCCCTTATGGGCCAGGAAATACTACCATGCCACAACAGGTAGTCCATGCTTATCAGTAGACGCGCACTTCTGCCGAGGAACCCCTGTTCACAATTCAAGTGTTTAGGATTTTCTCTCTTATATGAAATATGAGTTAAATCAAAGCATATTTTCTTATTTCATATCAAGGAAAAATCTGGCCGCTTAAGATTGTGGTTGAGGTGGTGGATGGTTATATAAGTAATATAGAAATGAATATTTTGGTCAGGACGGAAGCGAAATTAATTTTGTCCAAAACAAAAATGAATAAATGTTTAACCCAACAAACTGCAAGAAATAAATAGGTTCACCGATCGCATTTTATGAACATTTCTTCATAAAAAATCTTGCTCCTCAACGCTCTCCAATATCAAATGGTCGTCCATGTTGGGTCATTATAGATAAACAACTCTTGTCCGTGAATGCCAATTAATTTACACTCACCTGAAATCGTCAGTCTAGTACCTGCTTTGGTAATTATTTGCACAGACAATACAATGATTAAATAGATAAAGAAGAAAATACAAAAAGGAAAACAAAAACGTCCACAAATCACCAGAACACTGAACTTTGAATGGTATATAGGTTCTGTTCTCTTAGTACTACCCATCATGCAATTGTTTATTTGTATAAGTAGGAAATTCATTAATGATAAGAGGAGGACGGATTGGGGGAAACGACAATAGCTTCTAGGTCTTCTACCCTTTGTTATATAAACTTTAAAAAATAACCGTCGCCGCCGCAACCGGATACCTAGTAATGCCTTTGTCTTGAAAAAAAACCCACCTAAATAAATGGCAAGGAAAAAAAATCAAAAAAGATCTCTGAAATATACGATAACGGTATAACAAGAAACAAAAACACAAGCAAGAGGAAATATATACATTTTTACATACCGTTTTAAAGAATGCTTTTGTTCTAAAAAAATAATGGTAAAGTAGGCAAACTGCTCGCATGAAATCGTTCACCTACACTTGTACATGTTATTATTGCAATTCAAAGTATAGTTCACGCAGCAACTTTATGAACAGTCATCAGGCAGGTAGAATTTGTTTTCGAAGCCAAGATCCAATGCAGAATAACAACAGAAATAGTCTGGTCATAACTTGGGGCGATGCAAGACATTTCGGTCATAGTAGTTTCGGCCACAGTCGTTTCGGTTACGTATCATTTGCATTATTGCATTGTTAGTTGGTATTATATGATACATGTTACAAAATTGCCGAACACCTTTAAAAGGTTATATCAATAAAGAACTTTAAATCGATTTTCCAAAAATAGGTATAATATAGCAGAATAACATCTAAGTAAACATAAACACTCAAGACTCAAGGTATAGATGTGCGAGTTCTCGGAGTTACTGGCAGCTAGTTCCAAACCATTAACAAGTAATTAAAACATTTCAGTCTAAAATATCAATCATCAATCAGTGCACATCCAAATTGCAAGGGTCATACAATAGACGTCATTACAGTCAGAGATAAACATGACCTTGTACCATGCAAAAATATAAACTGGTTCTCGGCTGACTGAATTTACTATAATTTTATAAAATCAGTTGCTGAAGTGAAACAATGTGTTTAATTGAAGAATATGAAATCTACATTGTTAAAGGAAAGCTCAAGGCAAATGAAGAATGCTTGTTACCGTGAATTTTTTTGGTGTATAGCAAACAGATTAAGTTGTGTTTTAATTTAATAGTAACAAAATCAATATTTATACCGATAAAAATAATATTCAAAGATTTGTATTATAGTGTTAAATTTGTAACCTTTTAGAATAAGTTTATTTAAAGGATAGATAATTTAATCCAGATCGTGTCTGTATAATGTCTTGTTTAGCCATTTACAATGTAAATATAGTATATAATATCAATTACTTTAAAGATACTTCTTTTTGATATATCAAGACCTTTTGATTTGTGATTTAATCAGTACCTGTGCGTGATTTGATCCGTTATGTCACGAAGAAAACGCTAGACGATTCGAAATTGGCTAACATTAATTAGTTTAAAATAAAAACGTTATTGATTAAATAGAAATGAAATGAACTATTTCACGGCAAGCAAATGGATGTTTGTGTAACAGAGACATACTTTCAATTACAAAACATTAAACTTACTGTCAAACATAGCTGTCAAATAAATTAAATGTAAATAAGAAAACTAAAAAGGGTCGAATTTTATTTTTTCATTTTATTTTCACAAAACGATTGGGAAACATAATTTTGAAAACAACTGAAAACTACATATTAAAACATTAGATTGACCCAACGCTTTCCCAAAAGTACGAAGACATACGCAAAGGGGTGTTTCAAAATGGAGGGGAGACAGACAACACAGTACCTAAAGGAAAAAAAAAACGAAACACAACTGGCGTCAACAAAATTCAACACATTATATTAAAGACTGAGCAATATAATTACTTCACAGAAATTTGAAGGTGAAATCAACTGCCATAAAAGGGTTAACATTACCTGATACACAAGGGAAACCATACTTATGTAAATATCCGAAAGTTATATTTGGTGATGAGTTGCATACAAAACAAAATCGTAAGGGTTCCACGGAACCCAGTGTTTCGCCTACTTTTGCTGTTAATCGAAGGCTCAACAAAAATGAGGAAAAAAATCAATAAAAATAATCCTCTTGATAATATTTTTTGATTATAAAAAGCTTCTGTCCAAGTTTGATAAACATCCAGGATAGTTTATGAATCTAATAAATGTTTTTAAAACCTTTACTGCAGACTGTTTGTAACGAATGCTAACTGGACGAAAAATTAAGTCCATTAAAATACAGATACACAGGTACAAAATTTTAACAAAATATTCTTCTAGATACTCACAGTGTAGATACTATTCTGTACGCTATCCGGAAGTCGCGATTTTCGAAGCGATGATTTCCAACTGGCTAACAGGACGGTTTTGCCTACGGTAACTTTTCTCATCATTTGTTTACTCCTATATCTACAAAGTGATTTGAATATCTTCAAGGTATATATAGCATCATAAATATGAGTAACTGTAACAAAAACATGCATTAGAATATAAAATATACGTGTGCATCACATCAACTTGGTAGAAAAAAGTGAAATCGATGAACAATTTTGCTCTCGTAGTACAAAGCAAATAATCTTTTATTGCAAATATTTGCATCAGTTTACAGTTAAATATATACTGTTTCAATATTCTTTTCGTATTTAAGTAGAATATTCGTATTTCCCATAAAAAAATGTGTTTTCCTTGAGGATCCTAAATTAAATTACTGTACGATCAGTCTAGAACTGACTGTATTCTAGAAGCGATTTCAGATTCTTTGACTATATGACCAGTCGTGATTTTGAAGAAAAAACAACAGCAATTTGAAGGTATATATACGTGTATATGTGATATTATGAACTATCCAGGGAACTATAACGTGTTATTACTTTCATCAGACAATACAAATATATTTCTGATGAATTTTTTAGACGGCAAAATAATTGTATTTTTGTTCCATCAGTCTTATTTAAAATCAAATGCCTAAAAAGTAATACATGATTCGCTTGTGGACTTTGTAATAGTGTATCGTTACAATTATCTGTTTAGGAGATAACTGTATTGTATTTTAAGCTCCGACGGCATCAACTGGGGATTTGATGGTCGCAAATTAAGTTTACTGGCGACGCGTTAGTTGGAATCCCCTTTTCTCCTGGATTGGACCCCCTCTCCATTTAAGAATGGCCGGAACCCCCAATGTATATTAAGTGGTTTATGAGGAGATGCGCTTACTAAACCGGCGAAACATATTGTACCGGTCCAACGGACGAACGGAAAGACGGAATTCTTTATCATTATAACCCCCCGCTTGACAAAGTGGTGTACAATTGAGTGTCAAAGAGACAGCTCTACATCTTAAACAAAGTGAAGGAACTGTGATCAATTATAGGCTACAGTACGGCCTCGAATGTGTGTAAATACATGCATTTTTATATAACAACTAAATCTGTGTGTTTGTACAATTTTAAGAATAACGGAGGACATTTCTGAAACTTATATACTAGTATACATCAAACCTTCCTCTTATTTTAGCAACATTTAAACATCCTTATACTTAATGCAGTAAGTCGAGTATACCCTATCAAGCTAAAACATGTTTCATAAGTTTTCAGGATGTGAATGTATTGAAATATATTTGTGTTATTTAGAAAAATGCCACCTTCTAATGTATTGTAAATAACTTTGAAATCACCACTAGAATACAGTGACATAAAGACTGATCATACAGTTTTAAAATATACAAGCGAGACTGATCGTACAGTGAGAAATTCAAACAAGTGTAATTTTCTTATTTCTGGCTTCAAAGATCTGGTTGAAACGTTTACCACCACTTGAAATATACCTCATTTAGTTAATTAAGTCAGGTTTTTACGTTAACTTGTACACTAAGAGGGTAAAAAGATTGTTTTTAGGTTCGCCGACTGATTTGTCTTAGTGATGCACTTGAAAATCTATCGATTAAGGTAAAGATACGAATAATGAATGCGCGGAATTTAATTCTAAACTATTTGAGAATATCGATGTCGGCTGAATTAATCATTAAGCAATGTACAGATGATCAACTTACCGTTTAATTCAGTATACCCATCAAATTTAGAATGTGATCCAAAAAGTTCTCGCTTCGAAAATCGCGACTTCCGGATAGCGTACAGAATAGTATCTACACTGTGTACTACCTTTGGGTCATAAACAAGCTTCTGTCCAAGTTTGGTACAAATTAAAAATAGTATAAGAAAGTTATTAAAACTTTATCCACAGAGTGAAGGTGTTGTTTCCTGGCAGAAAATCTAAGTCCATTTAAAAGTAAAATACGGAAAAAATGGAATTTTATTTTTACAAAATTTACTTCTGGATACTAGATTAACGTTATCTTATGATCATAAAGTTTAACAAGCTTCTGTCCAAGTTTGGTAGAAATCTAGTATAGTTTATAAGAAAGTTATTAAAATTTCAAAAACTTTAACCACAGAGTGAATATTTGTGGACGGAATGTAGGATCGCTATGTCTAGCTTTTTCGACAAAAAATCGAAGGCTCGACAAAAAGGATCGATACATATGAAGAATTCTCATATCTTATTATCTCGCTTAGGTTTACATTTTCTGCATGAACCTTAGAACCTTATAGTCTTTAGTTTTCTATGTCTTGTGAACTATTATTTGTCTGTTGTCTTTTTCTTTTTTAGCCATGGCGTTGTCAGTTTATTTTTAATCTACGAGTCCCTCTCTTTTCTTTCGCCCTTCATCTAGGTATAGAGTGTATATACTATAAAAATAAGATGTGATACGATTGCAAGGTCTTTTTTTCTAAATTCTAATTTTCAAAAGATAAAGAATGATGTTAATTTACCATTTACTCTTTTCATGTGATTCATGTAACTTTGGTTTTTTTAACGTGTGTGGATGGTTGTAAACAGTTTCATTACTAAAAAACACGTGCCATTGTCATATTAATAGTCGTGGAATGCATGTAACAAAACAAACTTTCTCAAAAAGGCCTTAAAAATTGACCGTAGATCATCCATTACCGCATGCCATTATTAACGAAAAAGTCTAAGTAATTGTTGTATGTTCTACAGGCTAAACGCGATTGACAATTCGACTTTCGTCTTATAATCCCCAAATTTTCAAGATATGGTCAGTCATAGTTATGGACCGTTTGAAACAAAATGTTCGATACAATAAAAAGAAATTTAAACGATTCATGCTAATTCTAGTACGATTTACGATCTTGTAAAAGCGGTTATAAAACGAAGAATATTCCTATGGGAAGTTTTGAGATGCGGTCAACCAAAATTACGAAGACCACGACTGTCATAAAATGTAGGAAACTTTACTGAGCAGAAATGATTACGATGATTATGAGACATTTATCACTGTACTATTATGCATATTTTAGGGGCCAGCTGAAGGATACCTACGGGTGCGGGAATTCTCGCTACATTGAAGACCCATTGGTTGCCTTCGGCTGTTGTTTGCTCTATGGTCGGGTGGTTGTCGCTTTGACATATTCACCATTTCCTTTCTCAATTTTATTTTACATATATAACGATTTTTATATTCAAAGTAGTTTTACACATGTAAATGAAACTATATTTGTTTTGCATGCAAATTTCTGCTCAAATGCAGTGCTCAAATGCTATTCAAACATAATTATTAAAGAAATATGATACAATGCAAACTTGGTTCCCTTCATATATTTCATGTCATGAGAGACTTTAACGTTGAAATTCAAAAGTATGAATAAATATTTGATATTCATACCAATACTAATGCGACACCTGATTGAAGGAAATGTTCAAATTCATTTTAGTCTCATTTTATATTTAACATACACTTAAATAATTTAATAACTTGCATTGTAAACTTTGTTGATGAGACAAATAGCTAATTCTGTGATCGAAAAGTAATAACTGTTGCTGGTCTTCTTATAAGATAGATTCTTTGTTCTAACGTTGAATGACCAATCTCACTGTTCTTTTACAATACACACCACAAACGAAGTTAAGTGTTGGAGAAGGGTAAGATGATTCTATGATTACTAGGATGACTCTCTCCGTCAGTCTGTCCAATTGCTTTGTAAGCACAAATCCTCTAAATAAGCTCCATAGATATTAGTAAAACTTAAGGCATTTGTTGGACAACACCCGAGAGAGTTTCAGATGACAAATTAGCTATTTGAAATTCCAAGTTCAATGTCCACGCCATAGAGTTCGTGGTAAAGCGATTAATATTGCAACTAATGTTTCGGGTTTTAGCAATTATTATCAACAAATGTATAGACGCACTGACATTATATTGGAAAAATTGGTATCTTAGAAATCAATACATCAAAAAGGTGATTTTGTTTGATAAAACGGCAATACCGTTCCCAGTTTAGATGCTATCATTGTAATTATCTTTCATTTTCTAAATTGGAACAATTAAGTGAAATATGACATACAGTTTGATGTGTATACAGAACTTAAGAAATAATTGTTCCGTCATTTAATGCAATTATATAGAAATTTTGTTCGATTCTCAAATCCTTTCCGCATTGTACATTTTATGCAACTATTTAGAAGCAATTAATGACATTATTGAATTTCATGTCTTTATGTTATTGATGTTAAAAGAAAAGAACACTAAAGAGGAAGTCGAGAATACAAAACCAATTGATATCCTGATCTGTAATTCTACTTCGTTTGGTATACAATACATGTCTGGTGGAGGAAATGACAATTTAACCTGATGATAATGCTCCATTACAAAAAAAAACCGTGTCTTTAATATTGATCATAGTTTACCGCGTATAATGCATTAAATCCAAATCATTTTCTTGTAATTTGTATTACTAATACTAAGCATTCGTATTCTATAGTCAGCATTTGATTTTCCTGTTAACTATTTTTAGACAAGTTACAGAGATTTTGATGGTTTCTAAAAAAGGGGCGAAAGATACGAACGGGGCAGTCAAACTCATAGATCGATAATGAAAACGTCAGAAAAATGTGCTCCGGAAGGGTAAGCAGATCCTGCTCGACATGTGGCACCGTCGTGTTGCTTATATTAAAATATAAATCCGGTAAATAGTCTTATTCGGTATGTCACATTCATGATGGGGAAGAGAATTTTAGTAACGACATAAGAAACATATCCGATATAATCTGTGAAACGGTTATTTCATAACGGCCAACCAACTCGTGATGGCATCTGCAAAATTTAAGAAGGGATGATTTCAATTTCACCGTTTGAAACTCTTGGTTTAATTGCTTCCTTATGAGCAGCAACCCTCTATCAAGGAAATTATGATAGGAAATACAAGCCCGGGAATATCGTATCAATTTAGAGATATATACTCCGTATGCAGGAATTCAGGGTTTGCAGGAATGTTGCTACATAGAAATGGAGTGTTCACAATTTGAAAGCTGAAATCATCTCTTTTGTCGTAAAGTTTTTTTTCAACCGACCCTCAATCAATTTATAGACGTAGGTCAAGATATGAGGCAGACTTAACTGTATATATCTGTAGTATCCTTTATCTCTAGTTCAATAGGATATATTCGATTCGTTCAACATAGTCACCAAAGTTTGAATTATTTAGGGAGAGAACATCATCGTTATAGCGGAAAGTAAAGTTAAAGGATATTGCCAACTTCTTATATTTCTTCCTAAGAATGTTCCAATTGTGTTCCTCGTATACAGCTTCATAATGATTTATCTGAAACATCTTTTAACAGGCTCTAAAGAACCTTTGTCGCTCATCTTGGTCTATGCATATTAAACAAAGGACACACATTATAGACAAGAATAGGTTTCAAGACAAAATTCTTTGTTTTAGTGATGGTGACTTGTTTGTAGATCTTACTTGACTGAACATTCTTGCTTTTTACAATTATCTCTTTCTATAATGAACATGGCCCAGTAGTGTCAGAAGAAATCTTTTTTCTAAATTTACCAAAATTACGAGAAATTGTAAGAAATTTACTTTAAGGGCAAAAACACCGGAAGGGGTCAATTGACAATTTTTATCATGTTGACTTATTCGTAGATCTTACTCTGATGAACAGTTTTGCTGTTTACAGTTTATCTCTATGATCTATTATAATATACCAGACAATAACAAAATTTCCTTAAAATTGCCAATTCAGGGTCAGCAACCCAACAACAGTCTGTCAGATGTCTCTAACAATTTCAAGGCAGATACATGTAGATCTTGACCTAATGAAAATTTTACCCCTGTCAGATTTTCTCTTAATGCTTTATTTTCAGAGATATAAGCCAAAAACTGCATTTTACCCCCTATGTTCTATTTTTAGTCATGGCGACCATCTGGCTTGATGCGCGGGGTCATCGGATATATTTTCTTAACAAGATACCCCAAGGATGATTTAGGCCAAGTTTGGTTTTATTTTTGCAAGTAGTTTCAGATGAAAATATTTTTGTGAACGACGACGGACGCAAAGTGATAAAAAAAACTCACTTGGCCCTTTTGGGCCAGGTGAGTTAAAAATATGGTCAAATGAAAAATGTCCAACAGGCATGAGGACTGTCCAAGGTATGTACATACCAAATATAGTTATCTTGTTACTCATGAAACGAGAAAAATTAACTTACAAACAACCTTAATTTTTTTCAAGTATAGCCACTGAACCATGAAAATAAGGAAAGGACATATGACAGACCGAAACTTCTTATAACATAATGCAACTAGTAGCTAACGCCGCCGAATCACAGTCTTTATGTCTGCGACAAAAAAAAAGAAAAGAACAAAAAAAACCAAAACACGACAGAAATATATATTAATGATATCTTCTTAAAAATTTATAAAAATAATTTGCGTGTTTGCCTCTTTTTGAGATACAAGTGTTTAATCATTTTAGAGCATTTGATAACACTGGTATAAATATCGGTTTCATAATCAATGTGTGGATAGAAACGACTGTTAGGCAGTATGTTAAGTGTATTTGAAATAACAAGGAACAAGAATTTAACAATAGTTTGACAGAAGTACGAAACATTAAAACTGGTAAAAAAATATTGAAACGTGAAATGCAAACATTAATTTTACAGAGGTTTTTCGTTCATATCTCAATGCTCCCTTTTTGGTTTATTGACCATTTAAAACGCAATAACAACAGAGAAATGTTTAAAATAATGGAATCACTCCGGGAAACACCCCCCCCCCCCCCCACACACACAAATTACTCATTTAGAGCATTCCGATATTACAGATTACACCGTTAGTTAAACGCCGCAAAAAGTACCTCAAAACTGTATATTACAGCATCAAAAGATGCTTAAAGTTATTGAAAGCTTGCCCAAAGCTCTATAGAATATTTATTTTATGTTTTTAAATAAAAAAAAACCCACAGAATTCAAATGAAGGCTAATTCATATCTTTCATTTACAATATTCCGAAACAAAGTTGAAAAAAGTTTCTAATACATTCTAAAAAAAAATGATAATTTCTGATTATTCATAGCTGCTTATTTTCATTTATCGCATTCATGCTAGACAAATCCTACATTTGATTCATACATGATAAATATCACATTTGATTCGTGAAAGATAAACATTACATTTGATTCATGCTAGATAAACACCACATTTGTATAAAATCCATGAGGCTAATGTTAAGGCTTAAAGATAATTTGACATTGCTGTGCGATAAAACTGAGGAGCCTACTCATGACTTCCTTGATGTTTTTGGGGAACCCTTCGGAGACGTTTTTAAATGAGAGTGCGCAGCAGACTCACTTTTATTTCGTCGCAGGGGTGAAATACCATTCTGCTGCTTTGAATCACTAGTTCTGTGGTCTGCTTTAAGGAGACCATTTAAATCTATTTTTCTTGCGTCTGAAGATTTTCGTAATAATTTTTCAACAGCAGATTCGTTATCATTGTCCTTTTCATTGCACAGTGGAGATTTCACACTTACAGCTTTACGTGGTCTTTGTATTGTTCCGTCAAACGTATTACTTCTCTCCCTTGGATGGCGTAATATTCCTTCCGGATGTAAATGCGAATGTAGATCATCTCTTGACCTAGTCTTTTTGCCACTAGGGACCACTAAATTTGAAGCAAAATGAACGCTCATGTGTGGTTTTTTGTACGTACTTGTATCGATAGTATTGCTTCTTTCCCTTGGCGGTAAAATATCCTCGTCATCGTGTTGACATTCAAATAAAGCTTCCCTAAATTCCTGTGAACCTCTTGGCACATACTTGTCTAGAACATGCAAAGTTTTACTAGTGTCCAAATCATTTAAAGCTTTTTCAATTGTATTGACCGCATCCGTGCTCATTGTGTTCTCTGTTCATATAACAAATCAACCGCACATATTATTTTCTCCAAGATTTCAAGTTATAGTTCATCAATCAATAGTGGATCTGTAAAACTAAAAGTTAAAACATATAAATAGATAAAATCTGATAGCAAGTTATCCAACTAAAGCCCCAAAACTAAAACTTAATGAACTTCTCAAAATGATTAAGGCCGTTGACTTTTAATAGTTTAAATACCGCTTGACAGTCTCTTGAAGTCGTTGTTGTGATCACATCTTACATCAAAAATGCAATATACTTATGGTTACGTTAGGGTCATCAAAACCTCATTTAAAATTGAATAAAATACCCAATAAAAGTTAATGAGGCCATATAAATTAACTTCAAGTTTCAGAGCGTCAAGTATGTAATGTAACAAAAGATTAGATACCTATGAATTATAGATGAAGGCATTGTAAAAGACGACCTGTTATCGATGTTTTACAGTTAATCAACATTTTGCGCTCCATGTATAGATTAAATGGTTTTTACGAATAATGACTGAAAAGGGCGTATTTTTACAAATTAAATACTTCCTTGAGTAATGAAAATCGTTAACAAGAACGAATGTAAATGATAGTTTGTCTTTTTGTATCTTGATGTATTTTGTAAAGTGACAGATATCATAATATCTAGAAATGAAATGAAATAAATTAATCTAATACCGTATAGAAAATTGTTAAGAAATTTCATCTAAATACTCTACTTATGTATATCAAATAGGAATGATGACTTTTTAAACATGAATATGAATTTAATACAATACTTCTGAACAAATATTTTGGATCACGTTGGAGATTTTGACACTTGAAATTTTTTAATTTAAAATTATATGGCATAATGCATTGCTACTTACGATTTTAATTCATTGTTCATTAGTATTCCGGCGGTTAAAATCAAGGACAATTTCAAAAGATTTTTTTCATTTGCTTTGCAATACAAAGTTGTAATAAAGAATAATAAATAAATATCCGAATTGACATGAATATTAACACAGTTAAAGGTATTTATTACTTACATGTATCAATGACCCACATTTCGTTATTTAGTTATGAGTGTAATACCTTGGAATTATTTAAAACGTAAATCAATTTGTCCTATCGTACATCCTGATATCCTTCAAAATATTAAAAATTATTAGTATGTATCCTCATAAATTCACATATATGACAATTTTCCCACAAAGCAGTCAAGTATATTTAAATCCTTGGGTAAATACACCCGTTTCTGTTATCTCCACCCTTACAGTGTCTTTCCACTATTTAGACATAAGACGTTCAATCCATACAGTGGAAGTGTTATAAACCATCAGCAAACACTCACTGCAAACCTGTGTTTGGAAAACGATCTTCAATATTTTCTCTTCTAGTCAATTAAACTTTCATTTAAACCAACTAACCGAAAAGTAAACACTACTCTCACAAGTATTAAAATAGTACATGCAGGTAAAATGGAATTATTCGTACAAACATCTCGTAATTATAGTATTATTTTATTTAAACTAAATGTCCGATTGTCGCACTACAAACACTGGTAAATGTTCAAACTTTGATACCAATCAGTTAGTCGTGTCTTATTTCAACGAGTTCGTCGCCTTTTATTAATATGTCAACTAAGTTGAATAATCGTCCTGGGCTATATTTCATATGGTATATCTATTTACGTATGTGAATTGACCTGTTTAGTTAAACAAAAGGACTACCTACGACTACCTTTATTTCTGAAACAAAACATGTCACATGTGCACATTCTAATGTGTGTTCTTACTCTTACAAACTCGTCAAGCCTTTAACCATTTTTAAAATACTAAAAGAGAAAACCATTAGATGTCCAATGTTAGTTCCTGACTTTTATGAACTTATTAAGCTTCAAATTATTTAAATACCAAAAAGCTATTGAACCAGGTTAATTATTGTTCTCTTATTTCGCAACCACCAGGACACATATACTGGAGAGTTGTCTCATTGGTACTTTGTCCTATTATGATTTACTTTTACAAATTGTGACTTGGATGGAAAGTTGTCTCATTGACACTCATATCACATCTTCTAAAATAAAAGATTGGTTGACAGAAATAATTGAAGATGTGGTAAGAGTGCAAATAAGACAACTTTCCATCCTAGTCACAATTTGTTAAAGTTAATTATAATAGGTCATAATAGGTCAAAGTACGACTTTCAACACTGAGCCTTGGCTCACACCGAACAACAAACTGTAAAGAGTCCCTAAAATGACAAGTGTAAAACCCTTCAAACAAATACACGTTTTAATTTAACGTATCTATTTTCGGTAACTTTGATTTACCCTGTTAACACACATATAATTTATCCATTGCAGTGCAAGTTATTCTTACATGTCAATCACATTTTACTAATTAGCTAGTTGTATAGGATTGTAACTATCATAGTAAAAAATCAACCCGAGATGGATTTGGTTATTCTTTAAGGATTTATTGGTTTTGTGCTTTAAAACGCTGTGTAAATAATAAGAAAAAGAACATATGGTAACATTACAATTACAAATAAGACAACTCACTATAAGAGACCAAATGACATAGAAGTTGGCAATTATAGGTCACCGAACGACCTTTAAAAATGAATAAAACCCGTACCACATAGTCAGGTATGCATCATTGTGTTGGTGTTAAGGATGGACCCTGACTCAATGAGATATTGATTGGTGTTAATGATGGACCCTGACTCCATGATATATTGATTGGTGTTTATGATGGACCCTGACTCCATGAGATATTGATTGAATCTCATTTCAAGAGGATGAATTCATTTAGCCGACGCTAATCGGCTCGAGGGTCGTCAAAATAGGTTAAATATAGATAGGGATTAATTAAAAGTACAAGTTATACACGCATAAATAAAGCAGTATGTTAAAGTTTTCCAACAAACAAAGTTAGAAAAGAAAAATATTATTTATGTGTATACTATCGACCTGAAAACTAGAAAACAATAAAAGTGCAGTTCCTTTTTTGTTATCTTGGAATTGACAATGAGCCTCACACACAGCCATCCTATATACTTTTTGTCGAGCCTACGACTTTGTCGAAGAAAGATCCACATAGTGATAGTGATCCGGCGGCGTAGGCGGCGTTAGCTAACTTCTTCAAAGCTTTATATTTTAGAAGGTGGAATACCTGGATGCTTCATACTTTGTATATGGATGCCTCATGTAACGAAGTTTCCGTCAGTCAGTGTTAATGATGGACCCTGACTCCATGATATATTGATTGGTGTTAATGATGGACCCTGACTCCATGATATATTGATTGGTGTTAATGATGGACCCTGACTCCATGAGATATTGATTGGTGTTAATGATAGACCCTGACTCCATGATATATTGATTGGTGTTAATGATAGACCCTGACTCCATGATATATTGATTGGTGTTAATGATGGACCCTGACTCCATGATATATTGATTGGTGTTAATGATAGACCCTGACTCCATGATATATTGATTGGTGTTAATGATGGACCCTGACTCCATGATATATTGATTGGTGTTAATGATGGACCCTGACTCCATGAGATATTGATTGGTGTTAATGATGGACCCTGACTCCATGATATATTGATTGGTGTTAATGATAGACCCTGACTCCATGATATATTGATTGGTGTTAATGATGGACCCTGACTCCATGAGATATTAAACTATTCAATTTATAATGCTTTTGTATTGATCAAAATGAAATAAAAAGACATCTTCTCCGTTATCGAAAAAATCATTTTGGTATTGTACTAATCCCCAGGATGTAACTTTTTCAAACAATGATACAGGTGAAAAAGTTTTGGATGTTCTGTTTATGTCCTTCAATTCCGTTTCGATGCTTCTCAATAACCCCCGATACTTTTATCTTGTGGCGAAGGTTATCTTTACAGTTTGTTAAATCTTTATTTAATTATATAGCAATTTTCGTCTTACTTCATTCAGTTTGAAAAAAAGAAGTATTTCGCCAGCTGCTTTATGTTTCCGTTTCGACCTTTTACGCACTGTTCTATTATGCCGACACCTCTGATTCTCAATCTTTATGATATATAGAATGCAAAATGCTTTTTTCTTTTTTTTTTTGAAGTCCTGCGGGCTGTACAACTTTATAGGTTTAGTTGACAATCACTGATTTTTTCCAAAGACGTTTCTGAATATTTATCTGTTTTTTTAGCAGATTATTTGTTTATAGTAAAGTATAAAGTTAAAACGGAAAACAACCCAGGTATTTACAGAATAAACGACATTAAAACTTAACCGTAGACTGTCGTATGTGTAGCACCTGCACACGAATGTTTTTTTTTATATTTACATTAGCTATTCTGATACATAAACCTGTCTCCCGGAACTTTGTTTCCTTTCCTATTCTTGTCTACCAGATTCGATTATTGTTATGGACAATCTTACATTGTTTACTGTTTATATATGACTTCTCTTTAACAGTCAATGACCTTAAGATTAGCCCAATTTCAGTGGTAGCTTAACAGCGATCATTGGTTTGAATGTTTAAGACTATTGTACACATATAGAGGAATTTAGAAAAATATAATGATTTTTACACTTCAATCATATGAATCAGTAAGTTTATTTTTTACCTAGATTACCAAGCGATTTGACTATGCTAATATTTACTTACTCGTTATTAGGGTATTGGACAACTTTTTATTTGTTCAAACACAAAAAAGGATCATAGGTTATCTAGTATTATGGTGACATATAAGGATTATTTGTCAGTTTGAAGCAGAAAAGTCTACTAGCTTACCTAGCTTATCAGAAAAAGATGATAGAAAGTTGTTACTTTGCTGTAGCACAGGTACGCGTACTCTCTAAAACTTTGTATTCTCACGTAGAACTGTCCGATTGTAAATAAACGTTTGTCTTTCCTGATGATTGTTTTTGAGATTTATTAATTTTGCTGTCATTTGATCCTTAGAAATATTTTTATCGCAGTCATGCACGAATAAAACAGAATTCGAAAAACTTCAACAAAAAAATATATATTATATTATAATCTTACAGAGCAGCTGGGATAATCCCAGTCTTTGGTATGGTTCGTGTTAATTTTAATGTTTTGCGTAGTGTTTTACGTTTTCCGGCCACTGCCCCTCCCAGTATATATCTTGTGATTGTTTAATATCCGTTGGTCTCTACTTCTTAATCTTAAAGGAAATAATCAATTGAAACAAGTAATAATTGTACAGGTATATAATTTCATTAAAAAATATAATAGACATGAATTAGCTCACGTTTAAAAGAGCAATGATTGTGTGAAATTTTCATTAATATGAACAGATGAAACGAACCTTTTTTTTACTTGGACAACAAAGAACTCTGTAGAATTACTATGCCTAAAAGGATATATGGGTCATTATAAAAAAAAAACCATGGAAAACTATGTTATTGGGTCTTTTTAAGTCACAGACATGACAATATATCAAAATAACACTTGCATATGTTAGGTATGAATGTTTTGTGATACACAATATACAGTTTACAGTATGAAATGTTATAAAAACATCCTTAAAATTTTCTTAAACCCTTGGAGATAGCCAGAATTAACTGTTATTTTTTTACTATAAATCCTTTCAGACTTGAAATATGACTATTATTCATATCATTTGTTATTATGATTTATCACTTTTTATTGCATTTTGATACATACAAACATTTTTAATTATTTAGGAGGTGTATGTTGGTTTTATAATAAAAAGTTTCACCAAAAAGAAATTTTACATTTTTTAAGTCAATGGTGTCCCCAAAGGACAAATTAGTAGGATGAGAGTTATATTTCGCAAGATTTGGGCATTTACAACAGTTTCTCCCTTAGCAATGTTACCTGTAAGCATGTTATGCAAAAAAAAAACAAACAATGATGTTGAAAATTTAGTGAAAAAATCTTAAAAGTAAGTAAAAGCTATATCATAAATGAAATCAGTGTCCATGGTGTACCCTTGTAAAACACATTTTTTGAAAACATTTCCTTAACTTTGAATTATGAAATATATTGATTATCGAAACATGCACCAGTAACAACATATAGAATAGGGGAATGGAGCACTTATTTTGTAGCTGAATCTTAAAATACACCTTAAATCATTGGTGTGACTGTCAATGGTGAGACCATTTTGATAAAATATAAACACCACTGAATATATCATGACAATCGGCATTGTTTTGTGTTTCTTTCATGTTTAACAAGCGAAACATCATATAAGTTATGAAAAACAATACTTATTTAACAATGTTTTAACAATATCATGTATTACATATACAAAGTTTTCACAAACTGATGTATGCTGGTAACACCAATGGCACCATTTAGTAACACTATTGACATTTTTAGTAATGGATGTTATGTTATATAATTTGAGATATTTTAGCCTAAGAAGTATTTTTTCTTCTTTTTCTTTTGCTCAGTTTTCTTGGCTTTGTGTTCAGTATTTAATAAAAGTACAATTTGAAATGTGAAGTCAATGGTGATACTTTTGAAATAGACAGAAACACACATTCTATTATGACGTTATGAAACAGAAAACAACAGTACAACTTAAAAAAAATGGAAGTATGCTCCTGACAACCCATTGGTAGGTCGTTGTCAGTTTAACAAATCAGATAGTTTTTGATTGTGTCTAACATGATTTATAACAAACCTTTCTAAAAATCGCTGTTGACAGATTTTGAAATTATAAAGATTAAGGTTTCACCTCCCTCAGGCAAAGTTGATCTAACATATATTTGGTAATTGTTAATTCCTTTTTGATCATAATACATTCAACTTTTGCGGTTTTTATACATCCTAGGCTTTCAACTGTGCTTTGGTCGTTTCTGCTTCAGGTAAATCAAGAATTGAGCTTATTTCGTTCGCATTGGATATATAACGTGTTGTTTTCATTTATTGAAAAAGATACAAAATATGAAGACAAAAAACAAACAACTAAAGAACTAAAAAACAAAACAAAACAATAGATTTTAATCGTCATATTATTTTTGCAACGAAATATTTCACATTTTTTTGTAGTACAGGTTACCAAGACTTATTTACAAGATAACACGATTGTTTTTAGTGAATTAAATTAAATTAAATTCTTACTTGCCATTAAAATTTCGATGAAAATTTTTAAGGGAATCTATAAAGCATGTATAACTTCCCAATCTCTGCAGGAGGGTAAACGTTATCTACTACAGTAATCAATAGAGATAAAGCTCAAGTGCTCGTTGAACCTTTCTTGATTGCTATCATACATGTCATAGGTTATAAAATACAATCGAATTTTATTTTAAGAATTGAATGCGTCTTTTTGTAACTGCATTGGGGTGTAAAAGATTGACCGAAGTACATTTTGTATGAAGCGCAGAAGCGCTTCATTCTAAAAATGTGCGCACGGTCAACGCTTTTACAACCCTATGAAGTTACAAAAAGAAGCATTACATTTTTTAGCTATGATCATGAAAACACGATTCTTTTTTTAATTCACCTGTGCACTTTATTATGGGACCACGTGTTATCATGACGATAACTTTTATTGAGTGATGCAATTGCTTAAGGAATAACACGTGATGTGCAGTTAGCCAATCAGAATGAAGTATTATAATGAAACATACATCTAATGTAATTATAGTAAAAACGGAAAGTTGTTTTGTTATTTGATTTTGCCATGTGATTATGGACTTTCCGAATTGATTTTCCTATATTCAGTTCAGTATTTTTGTGATTTTACTTTTGACGTATGCTATATACAGAAGTTAAAACCATAGAAACACAATATCTTAAGTATATAGCAAGAACAGAACCAACATTTGGACGGCAGATTAAAACAATATTTGTATTAAACTATTAAATGAGAATACACTTGGCATGAAATGATCACGGATTGGTGTTTATCGTCAAGTTAAAAAATATATTATTTTGTAAATAGTACATCATTGCGAGTTCAATTGGCCGAAAACAAAACTGCCCATCCCACCGTAACTCTGACCTTTTTATGTATCGAATTTGTTACCTAAAAAAAATGGAAATGAGGCTTCCTAGTGAAATCTGTCAATTCCAAACAAACAGTACAGCTATTTAGTGTTTTAGCGACATTTGTTAACATTGTCACAAAGAGGGAAGTTTGGCATATCATTAAACCAGGTTCAACCCACCATTTTGTCTTGTACCAAGTCAGGAATGTGACAGTTGTTATCAAATAGTTCGTTTCTATGTGTGTTGGCATTTGTTTTTGTTGCACTTGGTGTTCCTGTTGTTCCTTTGTTTTCCTCTTATAGTTGATGTGTTTCCCTCGGTTTTGGTTTGTAACACAGATTTGTTTTCTCTGAATCGATTTATGACTTTTGAACACCGGTAAGCTACTGTTGCCTTTTTTTTACTCACACTTAAAGAAAGTTACTTTGCGGCAGTTACAGTCCCTGATAGGGTTATCAAACTTTGTTTGAAAGTTATAACCCCTGCTGATTTATGTCGAATATTAATAGATACTACTTGTTACATAAAAATGCACATCATTTATACATACTAGTACATGTTTATAGATCAAGTCTTACCAGTTATCAATTCCCTCTATTTTACGGACGACTTTGTTGTATTTTTGCAAAATAATTTTAGAGCACACGGTTTTAGAATCGGGGTGCAACTGAAGCAAAAGTGTAAGGAGTGAAGACATATGGTAGAAATGGGGTCGATATACTTCCGTCGCTTACAAAAAATAAATTCCTGTTTCCATTAATTTTTATTCATTTTAACCCCATTAACTGGCATTGAAGTAACACAAATATCAATTGGATGTGACTTATTGCTGCCTGTATTGCTTGAAAAGTAAAACGGGTATGCAATGGTGCGAATTTTAATCGAGACTTTGAATAATAATTCATTAACCGGCCCTACCGAGTTTCCTTGTTAGTACAAAATGTATTCAGCTTTGGTCAAATGATTTGGGTGTATTGACATCAGAGAAACTATTTAACGTCAGTTACATGTAAAATATCAACCTTTAAAATTAACATGGTCATGCTGCTCAGTCTGTGGTTTTCTGTGTAGTGTTTTAGTGACTTGTTTGCACTTTTTTCCTTTAAACGTGGTGTTTTCTGTATTTTATTCACTTATGGAGAATTTTGGCATTCTCAAACGGGTCTCATCACAAAATTAATGTCCCTTTTCATCTCAACTTTAGTATTTGAACAACCTAGAGTAAAAAACGACCAGGTTTTTAGATAATTGATAGGAGAAAAATATTTGTTTCGGTTCGTTTTATTTTCCTCAGAGATAATGTGATCATCTAAATGTATATATAGGGTTGTTCAAACACATCTCATAGCCATAGGGTCGACAAAAACGATGAAGATAATGCCAGACTAGATCTCTGCATAGCCCATATGGATGTTTTAAGGCTCTTCAAACTTCTGCATCAGATCTTTCGAGAATCTTTTCTTAAATCAATAAAGGCTTTCAAATCTCAGTTCTGTTTATTTATCGGGTTCGATCAGGTGCAATAAATGGAATGTAAGATTTAAAACATTTTAAAATCAACGTACTCACAAGATTATATAATTGTGTTCTTCAAATATGTTTATCTTCAAATCTTGTGTAACATAGCTTTCTTCGTATAATTGCTAAACTGTTTATTTCAAATGCATTAAAAAGTTTGACCCTTCTTTTTATGTGTTGCTTTTCCGTTTAAGTAAAGACGTTACATTTTAAAGGGTGGTGACTTCATTCAGACACATATAATAAGTCTTTAAATTCCAACAAAGGTAGTTTCAGCGCCATATTTTTAATAATGTCCTGAAGTTTAATGACTTCTCAAAATTGAATATAATGCTTTAAAAAGGATAAATAATTAGCAGTTGTATTGTAATAGTTTTTATAATCATGCACATGCTGTTATTTATAATAAGAGAATGGCACAAATATACCAAAAAAAACATAATTGTGTATCAATCGAGAATGCGACACACTCGCGGCATAAATTTTCTTCTAGGTAAAAAACATATTATTAAATTATTCTTTATCAGAGTTTAAGTTGAGAAGTTTGCATTGATGAAAAATAAAGAAATCCGTACCATGCATATTAAACACACAAGTGGCAAATATATTTTAATACTTTATTTTCCACAGATCACACGTACTGGTAATACCATGAGACTGACATATTACATATAAAGTCCACAGTGGGTGCAAATAAAACGAAAATTACAAGTTCATTATATTGATTTAAAGATAAATCTTAAAATCAAATTCGTGGTTGCCTCTTAACATCTAAAATGATAGCACCAATATTGAATTAAGATTTTGACTTCTAAATTAATACAAATATATCGATGGGGAAGTCAATATTTGTCTCTTTTAACAAATCTTATCAAACTATAATTTAATTTGATTTACAAAACGAATTATAATATTTCAATTTGCATGTTATTCTCTTTGATCCGTTTCAAGCCATTATTGAATGATTGGCAAGTTTGGGGAAACGTCAATCAAGTCAATCTAACACCACGTAAATCCAGAAAAAAGGTTATACATAGTTTGTATACATGAACATGTGTCTATACCGTATGCTTTTACACAGTGAAAGTCTAAAAAAGCTGCAAAATGCTATTGAATTGCTACATAGAAGTACTAAAAGGCGTTAATATATACTAAAGATAAAAATGTAAGTGTCCATCACGTATAGTTACCTGAGTATCTAGATCTTGAGCATTACCCAAAGTGAAATTGAATGAATTATTTTAAAGATATTTGATCTGTCGTCAATTCATGGGAAATGTCTGTTGTTATTCTACGTTTTACATGTTGAAATGTACTCTTATATTATTTATTTATGTATTTCTCTGTGCTGCGTGTTCTTGCGTTTTTTTTAAAATGTATTCCAGTCACATAGTGTTGTGATTGTAGCAGTATTTTTCAAGATCAGCATTTGAGCGGGAGGTTTGGCAAGCCATAAAATCAGGTTCAATCCACCATTTTTTCTTAAAATTTCCAGTACAAAGTAAGCAGCAAAGTAAGTACAGCAGTTGTTATTAAATAATGCGTTTCTATGTATGTAGGCGTTTTATTTGGTTCCTGTTCAATTCTATTTCTGTTGTTTTGTTATTTGTCTCCTAATGTTGATGTGTTTCCCTCGAGTATTTATGAACCAGATTTGTTTCAGTTAAATCGACTTTTTACTATTGAACAGTAGTATACTACTATTGCCTTTATTTTGTTTTCAACTCAGATTTGTTTTCTCTCAATACATTTATGACTTTTGAACAACAGTATACATGTACTACTGTTGACTTTATTTAATATCTGTCTGCATGCTGTAATTCTTAAGCATTGTGTATGAGTTTCAGAAATGTTGGATGAGACAAAGTTAAGTAAAACTGTGAAACACAAGTTTTAAAGAGGCATATCTCTAGAACGATCAGTGTTTCACTGCCCCAGCAAAATAAACGGCAAAGGGACAGAACCTTCGCAAAACACTACACAGAAGACTAAGAATTGATTTAAACAATTCCAAACCAAGTTTGAAGTCATGTGCTCTGGAGGGATTAGCAATTCCTTCGCAACTAATAACATCTGTCGTGTTGCTGTTGAAAAGAAAACCTCTAGTGATTAGTGTAATTGATGGTATAAAAAGATGAAACTAGGGCGATAGCGGCTACGATAAGTGTAACTCATTTGCATTCACCTTTGACACTTATATTCAATAACGTTCAACCAAATCATGATGGATTCATTAACAAATAAGTTTAACAAATATTCCTTCAAATCTGTGTTCAGTAGAAACTAAAACGCTGGATTCAACCATCCAATTAAAGAAAGAACTGGTTAAACCAAAATGTGACTTTTTGTTTGCAATTTTCACTTCCTTGATCACGTGGTGTACAACTAGATATACTAGAAATCTGGCACCATAATAGGAGGTTCCGTGACAGATCTGAACATAAACATGTTTATTTTAAATGGAACCCGTCTCAAGAACAATGTCTAAATAACTGACGGTTTTAAAATCGATGTATTCATACGTGTATGTTAGTGCGTAATTTAACCATGTTCATTTATTTTTTTAGAATATTTGCGTTTCCATCGTTTATTTATATGAATGTGTGTAACTGACTGGATTTAACTTTTAAATTAAACCTTGTGTTGATTTTTAAAACCGTTTTCTTAATAGTGTTATGCTTCTAAAAATGAGTACGTGATCTACGCATTGATTTGTATTTTTCTACAAGGACAGTCAGGTTCAACGACACACATTGTATTTCTAAATAATGTTCTGCAATTTCATAGCTTCTCAACAATGGGTAACGTACACATAACAGAGTACTTGAAATGGCACTTGCATTGTTAATGCAAAAAATAATATCAAAACGTGATAGTATCTGAACTGAATATAGGTGCTTTGATCATTGTGTTATGACGGATATTCAAAACTAAATGCTTAAACATTATTACGTATTAATTTTGGAGTCGTAAAACTGGTTTCATTAATATGATACATGCTTAATTATACATCTATATAGCTAGAAAGTTCTATTTCTTATCACGTTGTAATTATCAGATGTGTCCTTGTTACCAAATGACCGACCATACCGTTGAAAAACAAGAATCAGTAAAAATAAATTTCATTTAACGATAATGCAATAAATACACAATACTTAGAGACCGAACTAAGGAAATAAGACCTAGATACTAGGAACATGTTTTTTTTTTGTAAATTTTGTGTTTATGGTTTACTAGTATGTGTTATGTCACATCATAATAATATGTAGGTATGCTTTGTTTTTTAAGTGGACTTCTGGGGGGTACAAGTACCTCGCTACGTCCACTGTCTGTTTTCGTAAGATGTATTTCTATCTGTATCCATTTGATGAGTTAAGCCTTTTTCAACTGATTTTTATAGTATGTTCTTATGTTGTATTGTTACACCACTGTCCCAGGTTAAGAGAGGGTTGGGATCCAGCTGACATGTTTAACCCTTCCACATTCTGTATATATCCAGGTGTGTTAATAAGTCGTTATCCTAAGGCTATTTTTTTCTTATTTTTTCTGTAGACCTAGCTTTCATTTTTTTTATTACCATGCAATGTCAAGCTTGGTAACTCATAATTGTTTCTCAGTAACTCAATGTACGATGCTGTCCCATACTGAACCTTCTGACCTTGTTTGTTTACAATCAAATTTCAATGGCGTCAAAATCACGTGATGTCAAATCGTTATACCCAATCAAATTGCTCTACTGTCAATTAGGGGATTTTCCAGTCTACGACAATTACGTTATTTCTTTGTGGGATATTGCTTTAAAATAGTTTGCAATAATTTGGGGTTTTATTCAACAGGATACCTCATTTTTTTACATTCCTTACGACATCAATGGAATTTTGAATGAATATTTACCTACTGTCATGATGGTTAGAATATCGATCTTTTTATTATGAATAAAAAAAAAATCCATGAAAAATAAATGTAAATTGTTTTTTATTAACCTACTCTATATTCCTGAAAATTATGGCATGGACATCGTTTTTTCATATAGTTTTCCTCTCATTTTGGTTGATCTTTTTTCGCGGGAAAATCACGAAAGACGTAAGGAGCATGTCATTTTAAAATTGCTAAAAATACGATTTGCTTGACCTGTATTGCCTGCCACAAGATTGATGACGCTGAATGGAATGTACACAAAGCAATGGAGGCCGAAAGTGGGATTTTATGAAGTTCTAGAATGTTTTTAGACATTCAGAAGTCGGGATTGAAACGGGCATTAGAAAATTGGCATTTTTAGCAATAATTGAGAACAACAATGAAAACTTACCTCAAGAAATATTTTTTATTCAAAAGTGCAGAAAAAACGTACTCTGCACTGTTTTTCTACGCCGGAAGTAGCATAGTGACGTCAATGCGTAGTTTCCCCGTGTGTTAAGTTCAAACACAAATACCTAACAAACTGACAAGATGAACGATTTAAGACTACGGTAGGATATGTGCCTGTTCCAAGTTAGGAGCCTGTAATTCAGTGGTTATCATTATTATTTTGTATCATTTTTCTTAATTTTTTGGTTCATCAATTAAGCCGTTATTTTTCTCGTTTGAATTGTTTTACATATGACATCTCGAAGGCCTTTTATAAGTAATTATGCAGTGTAGGCTTTGCTATTTGTTGAAGGCCGTACAGTAACCTACGGTTGTTAATATATGTGTCGTTTGGTCTCTTGTGGAGAGTTGTCTTATTTGCAGCCATACTGCATCTTCTTTTTATTAGTCTGTTAGTCATAAGAAGAATAACAAATTAAAAAGTCAAATTGCAAAGTACAATACAGAACATCAAAACCAAACTCCAACATCCGATCAAGAAAGAACCCAACACCCCAAAAATGGTTGAGAATGTCAGACTTAGTACAGACACACAATGGGCCGAAGACTGTATGAATTGTTTAATACAGCTTTGAAAAATAAATCACACGTTAGGTTTAGTACATATTATAAATGAGTGCCTTAAGTAGGTGAAAATAAAATAAAATTGACTACATGCTTGTAACACTGACTGATAGATTATTTTTATATGAAATATTTGAATTGCGTTAACATCAAAATAATGACAATATTCTGCCTTGAATTAAACTTCAAAGGTTAAAACTAAGCGATATGTATTTATTTAAATATTGGTAAGTTATTAGACCAAATATCTCAACAGGAAAAGCTAATATTTATATAAATCAATAAATGTTGAATGGAAATTGTCTATATAATGATTTATCAATATTCACGTATACGTAGCTGTTGGTTAAACATTTCAACGATAACTATATATCTTTACATAAATAATCAGGCATAAACTGCTGAAAGCAAGTTATAAATGCTCATACTAGTCTACCATCATATTTGCACTTACATAAACGCATTGCCCACTAAGTCTTAGTACAACCTTTATAGAGTTCAGTGTTTTCCCTGTACTTACTGTCATTGTTCGTTGTTTTATGAATCATTTGTTATTACAAAGACCAATATTTGAATCGGAATAAATATCGGATACCAACTGGTCTTAGTGTATGAACATGTAGCTTTTGTTTAAGACCGTATGTTGACCCCATAGATCGAACTTCAAGTATAACCTTCATCTCATATTATTCTTATCGTAAAATGTAAGTCTACACGTCCACATTATTTATGTATGTGCCTGTCCCAAGTCAGGAACCTGTAATTCAGTGGTTGTCATTTGTTTATGTGTTACATATTTGTTTTTCGTTCATTTTTTTTACATAAATAAGGCCGTTAGTTTTCTCGTTTGAATTGTTTTACATTGTCTTATCGGGGCCTTTTATAGCTCACTATGCGGTATGCGCTTTGCTCATTGTTGAAGGCCGTACGGTGACCTATAGTCGTTAATGTCTGTGTTATTTTGTCTTTTGTGGATAGTTGTCTCATTGGCAATAATACCACATCTTCTTTTTTATACTAACGTTCCTGTTGTTTGCACAATATAATTATTTGTTGTTGGCACTATACAATTATGTTTTACGGATTCCGCTTTGTTCTATTTTTCACATTCATTCCAAAACTTGAAGTCTTGAACAACAAAACAATTTAATGAAAACAATAAAAAAATATATTTCAAAGTGACAATTAAATGCAAATAATGAAATCAAATACTATAGCGCTTTCACAACTTATTTTCATAGATATTTTTAAAATTAATATACTTTTACAGAATCTTTAACCACCGACAGGCATGACAGGCCTTAACACTGTCCAAACCACACAGGTATATCTGTACACAGAGTAGTTTTTGAGGTGAAAATACGGCCATATTTGTCCATTTGTTATGATGAAGCTCAAAATTTTGTGACTATTTAGTTTTGATGTCATATGCAAATCCTTCATATTTGAGTATCGTATATAAAAACGTATCTATTAGTATAACGTTAAAAACTTTTATTTTGCGTTAATTGTTTTCCAGAAAAGAGTCCCTTTAGTACTTTTCATTAAAATACAATAAGATATATGTCATTGAATTCTCAACATATTTTTTTTTAATTAAGTAAATGCGTAAGAATGGTCCTGAAATAGCTTTGTTTTACATCATTAGAATGTCTCAGACATATCTTAGGAAATATCCAAGGATAATTTCATTGGCACGGCGCCTGATGTTCAGAAGTTGGCGTTTGTTGATGTGGTTTATAAATGTTTCTCTTTTTTATTGAGATTGGTTTTCCCGTTTGAATGGTTTTACACAAGTCATTTCTTCGGGCTCTTTATGACCTATTGTTCGGTGTAAGCCAAGGCTCCGTGCTGAAGACAATAACAATCAATACTAAGGAGTAAACAAAGACTCATAAAACCATAGGACATTTACATCAACAGTTATAAATAATAAATAATAAACAACACGAACTCCACTAAAAACTGGGAGTGAAATCAGGTGCTCCGGAAGGGAAAGCATTTCTGCACCGTATACGGCATCCGTCGTATTATTTCTTTGTACAGTTCGGTAATGATGGAAGGTTATCATGACTGAGGAAGAATATCAGTTCTGATTTCTGACACACTTTTGTCATAATGGCCAATCAGCTCACTATGGCGACCGTAAAATTTCCTGAGTGATGACCTTAATTTGATTCATAGCCCTGTCTTAGCAGCAACTTTTGAGAAAGCAGTATTCCTCGTTCAACAAAATCAACGTACTTTGAGCTAGCTCTAGAGTAACGTATCAATTGAGACACATATACTTCATATGCTGGTGCCGCTGGGATGTTACTACACAGAAATGGAAAGTTGACTATAAGAAAATCAAAATCATCGCGTTTGTCATAAATTTTGGTATTCAACCTACCATCAGTAGTCATTTCGAGAAAAAGGTCTAAATATAAAGCAGATTTATCTGTGTCGGTAGTATCTTTAATTTAGAGTTCACTTGGATATATTAAATGTAAGTGATCACTGAATCTATTATTATTAAGAGACAGTACATCATCAATATACCGAAAGGTGAAATTAAAAGACTGGGCTAATTTCCTTTCTCCTTTCTTTACAAGCCCTTGGATAAATTCTGCTTCATAGGAATACAAACACAAATCTGCAAGTAGAGGAACGCAATTGGTACCCATTGGGATTCCAATAGTCTGTTGGAAAACCAAACTTCCAAATTCAACAAATATGTTGTCAATTTAAAAGTCCAGCATGGCAGTGATATCCTATGGTGTATTTTTTTCTTGAGTCTGTATGATTTTTCACAAAGTTAGCTAAATCTCTGCCCAAAACTAGATATCTAAAACGTCTAGTGCACTTTTTGTAAAAGAAACATAAGCTGACGAGTTCGTTCAGTCGACCGTACATTGACCTATAATTAACGATTTTTCTTTTACAAAGTATGCTTTTGATAGACAGTAACTGTTGTCTCATTGACACTCATAACACATCTTCCTTTATCTATTTAGACAACGCACATTAACAAAAATGAAAGACAAGAATACAAAGATTTACAATAGCATACGGGATGTACAAGTACGTCACGTCATATTAAAGAAACACAAAATGGCATATAGACAAAGCATATTAGCAAAAAATGAAAGGCAATAATACAAAAATAAATAGTGTTTTTATGCCATTCTTCAAAATGAGGTTGGATCGACACATAAAATAAGAGAGGCAAAATATTCTACAGGTACATTCATTCTCATCAAAACAAACTAACAACGCTTTGACAAAACAAAAACCGAAAAAATTACCACTTGACAACTGTTAGCATTCAAAATTCAACATAAACACCAACGACTGAGCAATACTAACTCCATAAAACACAGGTGGTAATATCAGTTGCTGCGGAAGAGTAAGTAAGTCCTGCTTCACATGTGACTATATATTTTTGACAACCGACATTTATAGGTAACAAACAGCTCTCCCACATACCAGCTTAGTGGCTTTTAGACTACTTCAAAATTGAGAATCACAAATTTTCATAAAATCATATAAATTACACATTTAAATTTCAATCATGTTTAAAACAAACTCATTGTCAAGGAGAATCTAGAATTTAAGTAGGAATTCAATCAACTTCCAATTAAAATTGATAAATAATAAAGCAAGTCACTAAAAACAAGACTGAATACTATCTAAAAACATTGATGACTACCACACATGATAAAAACTATAAATTGCTATGTTGACAGGAGTTTGTAACAATTTGTAAGCCTTAATTGTTTTATGCAAAATACCATTCTTTGGATAAAATTAAGTGCTCACGATTAGCATCTGGATCTTGGTTAATGTAATACCTGTATTTAGAATGAAATTCAAAACAGTGTGGCTGTGGCCATATTGATTGACACATTAAATTCATCCATTGACTGGGACAATTTACATGAACGTTTGTCTGTAACGACCACTGTTCACGACGTACCTACGATAGACATTTAAACTGTGGGGTAACCAAAGGTTTCTTAACGCCTTTAATTATAAAATAATTCGAAAAATTAATCAGGAAAACCCTTATGTTTTGATTTATATAATTGATATAAATCAAAACATCGTGTTATTTCTGATTAATTTTTCGAATTACTTTATTAAGGTGTTGAGAACCTTTGGTGACCCCATAGTTTAAGTGTCTTAAAAAAGTACATAGTGAGCAGTGGTCGTTACATGCAAACGTTCACCTAAATGGTCCCAGTCAATGGATGAATTTAATGTGTCAATCAATGGCCACAGCCACACTGTTTTGAATTTCATTCTATTTCAAAGTTACAAACTGTTTGTTTTTATAAGTTTGTAGCAAACATGAAACAAGATATGTTAAAAAAAGTAACACATAACAATTTAATAAATGATACATTATTACCCGTGTTTATGTTATTTTTTTTAAAATGTCCTGTACCAAGTCGGGAAAATGTTACATTGTTATATTAAAGTTCGTTTCTGTGTGTGTTGCATTTTAATGTTGTGTTTCTGTTGTGTCGTAGTTTTCCTCTTATAATTGATACTTTTCCCTCAGTTTTAGTTTGTAACCCGGATTTGTTTTTTTTCTCTCAATCGACTTATGAATTTCGAACAGCGGTATACTACTGTTGCCTTTATTTATCATGAGAAACAGGCGGGAGACGGTAAAGCTGTTCTGTAAACTGTGTTTTCCTCTATTCGACATTAATTTTGTCTTTTTGAACTTGGTTCTGTCTTTTCGCAAAGTTTCTGATAGACCAAATCACCAGTTGAAGATCAGTACATTTGCACACAGATGATGAAAGTTTTGTTGTATTTGGCAATTCAAAATTGTGCCCAGACATAAAAAAGAGCAAAATTCAAAAACGAGATACAAAACAAAATTAAGCTATAAACAATCAATGGTTTTAAATTAGCAACGCAACACTGATGTAACTGAAAAAAACACTTGTCACAAATGTATAATGTTGGTGCCAAATTCATTGGGAAAGTCTATGTTAGTGCTTCGAGGATGAATTAATATTCTAAATCCTTAAAATTTAAATAATGAACAAGGTGAAATGAAATATTGAATTTTCTTATCAGAGAAAGAGGCATAACCTCAAGTTAAACTACAATTTCAATCCTTACCTTTATACTCTTTTAATGTCATTTACGTTTACTTGAATTGCAACATGTCTTTGACAAACAATGAAGAGAATAAAAGAAAATGGCGAAGCTTTAAATGAAAATAGAATCATAATATTAAAATAAAATTCCTTCAATTTCCGGGAAAATTTTTTTTGTAAGATCATACCAGAAAATTAACATTTAGTCTTGTATAGTTGTTTTCTTTTCGTGATCTTGCAGTTTCATTATCAAGGATATTTTTCTTTTTTTATGATAAATAACTTTGATAAAATGATGAAGTCTTGAGAACAATTAAAATATAAATTCTGGTATAATGAATAATATTTTCCACGTGCATAACTTAAAACAATAAAGATAATCACTGAATTTCGATCATGCTAACTTAGACAACTTGGATAAAAATCTGTACACGACGTGAGAGCGCTAACAATGCAATGCCACTTTAAAAATTAATTTAGATGATCGGCATTGATTTTCAAATTCGTTTCTGATATATTTAAAAAAATTATCTGGCATGAATTGTTAACGTGAGAGCACTCACAAGACCGAACGGACGAATGCCCAGTAGTTAAATGAGACCTGCAAAACGTCACGAAAGGGATAATAAACACTAGATTGATTAAGTCCGTCCAAAGCGCTTTAATTTCAAGATTAGCATTCATCATGAACGCTTAAATCTTAACTTTTAAAATCCAGGGATGCGTGAAAATGCTGCAATATTAGACGCTATATGATCGAAGAGAACATATAAAAAATATCTAGGGTCAACTTTGTCGGAAGAAAGTTGGAACCTTAGTTTCTTGATAATTTAACTATGAACAGGGAATTTAAACTGAGTATTATGTTTTATATAATATCATTAAAGATGCCCTAACTATTACCTCATTGGTTGATATCTTTGGCGGAAGTATATGTGATACATCCTCATTCTTTCAATATCCAAGCTGTGGGAGTGTCGTGCTCAACGTGATGTCGGCAAAGTAACTATATTCTTTAACTTTTACTTATATTTGTTTGGTGGCAATATAGCCTTGGTGGTCATTTATATATGCCTTGGTGGCAAAAGACCTAAGTAGTCACTTATATATGCCTTGGTGGCAATAGACCTAGGTGGTCATTTATAAAAGCTTGGTGGCAATAGACATAGGTGGTCATTTTTATAATTTTTAACATTTGCCTTGATGGCAATATTAAATTAAAAATACTAGCCTTAGGGGCGTCAAGACCTTGGTGGTAATTTATATTTGCCTTGACGACTTCTTGATAGAACAAGATGGTAATGTTTGACCTTGGTGGTAAAATGTTTTGGGATTTTGACCTTAGCCGGTAGTTATTATCAACCCAGGTGGTCAGATATTTGTTATGCCGTAAACGCAGGGCAAAGTGCTGTCGCTATATAGAATATATGTGGAAGTGGGGGCTCTGGCCATTTTGGAGACCTGTAATCATGTAATTGAAAGGAGAATAATAAATGGTTTATAGCGTAAATAGTTTCTTTTGTTTCTTTTGAGTGTTGTGGACTTTTCATTGATTTTTACATCGTACATACTGATAGAAAATGCTCTTTAAGGACTTTTTGATTGTACATAAAATTGAATAGAATGTTTTTGTTTTCAGATGGTGATACCTCTGATGAATGAAGGAGAAGCAATATGACATTGCACGATGATTCATGTCAATGAGTTCGTATAACCTAAAAGGAAAGGATTTTTCTAATCAGAATATGGTGAGAACAAATTGCAATTAATATTGAAGTAATATTTTGATTTCTAATGATAAATATATGAAAAAAAAAGATAATGGGAAAAAACGGATATAACATTAAATTATGTTTGTCTGTGTTGAGAAAGGCAAAAGATGTCAATATGGCACGGTACTTAAAAAAGCAGCTTTATGGTCAAATGAACCTATTAAGTAATTCTAATAATTTGTCCGTAATTTCATGTGGATGTGTATATAATTGCATTGATGTGTTAAAATATGTCACATAAATCTGTTGTCTTGGCAGATTAAAGTCATATGAAACGAGTGAGTGGTGAAAAATAATGTTTATCCAATTCTTGAACCAATGCATGTATATATCATAAACTTAGTCCTCTGTGCACGATTTTATCATTATTTTCGCAAATATATCATATAATCTTCATTTTTTTTCTCTCTGTTTGTTATGATTTAACAAATATGACTGCTCATTAAATGCCGTGTTTTGAAGCCGAGTTTTACCGATTGTCACCTTATAGTAAACAAATCACAAAAAGCATGGGTATTGAGCACGTGTTTAATATGTATAATCAGATATTTGTTTATTTTAATGACAGATCCATGCGTATTGCGATCACCGGATTTTTACGAGGAGGGTTACGCTCGGGTCACTATGCATACGGAAAATACGTTGGCGAATTGCTCCTGGAAGCAAGCAATTAAAAATAAGTAAACTTCTTCTAAATGTGGACAAATTAAAGAATATTCCTCAGAAAAAAGTATATGTACATAAGTTGTATAATGAAAACTATCCATTTAGTTATAAAAAACATACGCATATTGTTTTTTTAATTTGAGGTTTCTTACGACTTTAAATAATGATTGTACTATTTTTTGTTTTGTTTTATTTAATAAATATAATGTTGAATGATTTTGTATACTAGTACAAATGTATACTAAAATTTTATTTATGGTTAATTTCTTTTTTTAATTTAAATTTCTCTGTCTACAGTTCGAGGGACACTGATTCCCTAGTGGTTTTCCTCGTGGATTGTAGGCAAAGGGATTTTTCCTTTTCAAAGTGTAACTAATGCTTTCTTAAGTACAAATGAAAATCTTGTTATTGGTTAATATATTTTCAGCAGAGTTGTGAAGAATCAAGTGGAAATAAAATGTTCCTGATTAGGAAGTGAAAAATGTGTTTGATTCAACAACAGTAAAGAAAGAGAAAAGCCAGCATAGTTTACACTTGGAGGTGAAGTCCCTTTGCTTACAAGCTTTCCATATGCCGAAGATGTTATTGAATAATGACAATGTTCATTTTGATATGATTTCATTGCCTTAACTCATCTTTTAAAAGTCTATGTGGTCATATTCATGAGAATTTATTGAATTATAAACTATTTATAAAGAACTGTGTACATGTATCTTGAAATTTTTAGAAGTGTTTTAAAGTAATTAAGGAAAAATATTTAATAAAAGTGTTAAGATATTTTTGTTTTGAGTATTGGGAATACTATTACTTCGGGGAAAACCTTGCTAGTGGTGTAATTGGAGATTGGCCTTCAAATATGCTGTATAGACTATAGAGTTTTCTATGCCAATAACTTAACATGAACTGGATGCAAGATTATACCAATCACTGAGGATATGTGTATAACCTCATTGGTTGATATTTTTGGCGGAAGGACATGTGATACATCCTCATTCTTTCAATATCGAAGTGGTGGTTAGTTTAAGGGCCATGTTTGGTCAGGCAATGCATATTGCCTATTTAGGTTGATGAGATTCTTGATAAGTTCACCCCTCTTCCACCCATAAGTACCAAAATGTGGATTTGTTTTTATATTCATATTTTAATATTGGTATTACATGTATGCATTTTGAGTTGATGAGTACGAGACAACATTAGGAAAACATAAGCATTGCCATGGGATCATGTTGATGGAACACTTCTTCGCTTTATCGAGTGTCAAGGGAAAGGTCAAATAGGGTAAGTGTATTGGTATGTTTGTGCTTACTTTTCATTACAATGGTAAAAATAAGATTATATATCTCGAATGACAATAATGTTGATATTAATGCTTCAATTTACGAGCTCCAGGGTAGTTATATAAGAAACAACTGCGCACTTTATCCAGTGTGCTCTTGTGCATTGCATTGTGCATAGTAGTCCACATTTTGGTTTCTGAAACGTATAGATATTATCTTGTATTTGGTTCGTTCCTCTAGAGTTTTCTAAGCCCATAACTTAACATGAACTGGATGCAAGTTTATATCAATCACTGAGGATATGTGTATATCCTCTGTATCACCTATTAAGTTTACCTTCTAAAGTGTCGATCCATTGTGAAAAGTAAAATCACAAAAATACTGAACTCAGAGGAAAATCTAATCGGAAAGTCCATAATCACATGGCAAAATCAAATGACAAAACACATCGAAAAACGAATGGACAAGAACTGTCATATTCCTGACTTGGTACAGGCATTTTCAAATGTAGAAAATGGTGGATTAATCCTGGTTTAAAGCGCTAAACCTTTCACTTTGATGACAGTCCCATCAAATTCCGTTATATTTACAATGATGCAAGAACTAAACAGACATAATAAATAAAATAGTCAAAATATGGGTACAGCAGTATTCATCGTGTAACAATTTTAAAATGAACAATTTAACAGAACACAAAAACATCTATCTACAAACACATTCATTGATTCGCGTGTCTGACGTCAGAATATTTTATACGTCACATATATTTGTCGTTCAATGTATATACAAACAATTTTAAAATTTCACAGGGGCAATGTTAGCATACAGGGTTAAAAAATCAAAAGTATGTAATAATTAATGTTAGAAACACACCGAGACTTAAAATAGTCTAAAAATATAAGGAATTTATAAGAATCCACAAATAGTTCATTCCACTACGCGATTGAATAATTTTGACATTTGTGATTCAACGTATTTTCTAATTCATAATGACATATAATAGAAAAATATCATAATGATAGTGAATGAAATAATCACTGGATTTAAATTGGATTCATCTACATCGAGAACTCGTAAACTTTTAAAAATCAGAGAGGCGTAAATAATCTATAACGTGAATCTATGAACGGGGAATAAGACCTAATAAGGTATAGGAAGATGTGGTATGAGTGCAAATGAGACAAATCTCTATCCAAATCACAATTCAAAAAAGTAAACCATTATAAGGTTAAGGTACGGTCTTCAACCAGGAGCCTTAGCTCTCACCGAACAGCAGGCTATTAAGGGTCCCAAAAAATTACAAGTGTAAAACGCATCTTTACAATTAATTAAAATACAAAAACAAGTTTATGGTCACAGCAGGTACCAATATTTTTTTATTGCTATTAGAGAGCTTTGAACAATATTTAGAATATTTTTAAAAACTTTACACTGTAAATTACGGATTCATTACGCACTACTAAGGAAAATGTTTGAATCAATTTTTACCACAATTATTAAATTTACAAGAACAATTTTTGGAACAAATAAAAGCACGAATGTTCTGAAATAAAAATCTTTGGAACTTTCAAAGTGAGTAAATGGAGTTATCTCTCCTTTACCTACCAATTACAAAAAAATAGTCAATAACAATATAAGTTGAAATAATTTGGAACCAAAGACTGACTGGGCTAGGTATGATAAAATATGGTTTACCTAACGATTTCTACCGACAAGCACTACATATACGACCAATTCTGGGAGAAGAAGTAGATTCGTCTATGCAGGATGTATAAATACTTAGCAACGTCCAGTTAGACTTGGGAACGGCTTTATTCGATACCCCACGTTGGAAAAGGTCTTCTTTTTAAATGTACGCTAAACACAGTTTGTAAAAACATAACTGTAGTTGGCCTGAAAAAATCGTCAGTTGGCCTGCAGAAACGTAAAGTGTATGTCCCTTATGAACATTGAATTTCTCTCTGATTTTCCAGCAACTCATGCCAATGAGACAAGTATCCACCAACGACCAAGTGACAAGCTTGTACAATTCTAAAGACTACCGCACTGCAATCAGCAATAAACAACAACCGTGCTGTATTGTAAGCTAGATGTATAGATTATATAGTATGCAGTGCGAAACAATTCAAATGTGCACACTTACAGCTATATATAAGTTAGCGATACTAAAGAAAAAACCTTTATAGTACTAGTATTTCAGACGGTAACCGAAGACAATAACTGGCTTTTAACATGTTTTGAATAAAGCTCAACATTATATTAGAATTAAGTATAACTATTAACAACAATGTATCAAAACGACAAAACGACAAAAGACGAACTGTAACGACCTAAGAGAACATAAATTCCATAAATAACCTTAATTACGTGAATTAACACTAAATTTAGCAGCAGTAAAGGCTTTCTAGGGAAAATATGGAGTGCGAGGAACATCTCAAGAAGCACAGAAATGAAAATTTGCAACTCCAACGTAAAATTGGTTCTCTTGTATGGATCAGAGACATGGAGAACAACTAAAACAATGTTGTCTAGACGCCAAAGATTCATCAACTACTGCCTTAGGTGAATCATGCACATTAGATGGTTCGTTAAAGTAAAAATTAAAGACCTATGTAAAAGAGCTGACCAAAAACATATTGAAATCCAAATCAAGAAAAGGAAAGATGTATGTACAGGCGGCACACTGCTAAAACCAACAAGCAGCATTACAAAGCAGGCAGGACAACTGGCACATAGACACATAATTTGAAATAAAGCAGCAACGATACAGCTGGAACACTTTAGAAAAACTGGCGCTAATTTGAGTTAGATAGAGAAAGTTCGTCAATGGCATATACTCCCCGGAGTAGTCAAGGGATTTTTAAAAGTAGGTAAGTAAAGGCGTCATAACAAATAATTTAGGTATTAGCGAAGCATATAGTCTATAAAATTGCCATTGGAACTATATAACTTTTCTCATTGAAAGCTGCAGGTTATCTTTATATTAAATAAAACATTTGCTGATGGACGTTTCGTCCCCGAGGGTATCGCCAGCCCAGTAGTCAACATTTCGGTGTTGGTATGAATATCAATTATGTGGTCATTTTTATAAATTTCCTGTTTAAAAAACTTTGAATTTTTCGAAAAACTAAGGATTTTTTTTATCCAAGGCATTGATTACCTTAGCCGTATTTGGCAACTTATTAGAAATTTTGGACCCTCAATGCTCTTCAACTTTGAACTTGTTTGGCTTTATAAATATTTTGATATGAGAGTCACTGATGAGTCTTATCTAGACGAAACGCGCGTCTGGAGTACTAAATTATAATCCTGGTACCTTTGATAACTATTTACACAGTTTCAATTTAATTACAAATGAAGAACAATAATCTGTAATCGCTTATGCTTTTAAGAGTTTGAGTTTACTTCCAAAATTGCACTGGAAAGAGAAAGGAGTATTTTGAGCGTCTAAAACTGTAATTTATTTTAAAAGTAGATTTGAATGGACTTGTTTTTCTATGTTGTGATATTATACTATTGTTTCAGAAAAGGGAGAAGGTTTTGTACCATTAAAACGTTTAATCCTGCTGAAAATGTTTGCACCTGGCATACGTCAGGAATCTGATGTACAGTCTTGGTCGTCGGTTTATGTAGCTCTTACGTGTTTCTCGTTTCTCGTTTTTATATAGATTAGACCGTTGGTTTTCCCGTTTGAATGGTTTTACGCTAGTAATGTTTATAGCTTGCTGTTCGGTGTGAGCCAAAACTCCGTGTTGTAGGCCGTACCTTGACCTATAAAAGATTTACTTTTATGAAGTGTTACTTGGATGGATAGTTGTCTCATTGGCACTCATATTAAATCTTCCTATATCTATTGAAACAGATATGATTATTTTATTACTGTCAAATGTACTGTTACACAACCTAGAAACTTAAATGCGTTAAAACTTTGATGTTAATACAGTGACAATATACATGCAACTAAAACCAATCATGATTGACATATCAGACAAAAAATGCTTCGCATTAGTCATGATAAAATGACCTTACTATAGAATGATTGATTCACACTAGAATATTTGTAAATCAGTCTCATTGCACTTATCTTAAAAAATGTGTAAGCTATGAATTGTGTACGTAAAACAGCAATTAAACATTTTGAAGAAAAAGAAAGAAAAAAAGAAAAAGAAAAAAACTTCCACACGGAAAAATGGCCATATTATATCAAAAGTTTGCTAATCATGGTTTTGTTTTATATCAATGGTATGATGTACACTATTTTTTCTATCTTTTTTTATACTCGCCAAAGGCAGGTTAGGCAAATAATTGTCATACTTTCACGTCTTCTGTACGTCATCATCTTCTGTTTATTGACAACCATAGAACAAAATGTAATCATACTTTGCAGAAATCTTCTTTAAAAGGGTCATTAATTTCCATGTGATAATACTAAATAGAATCGTTGACAAACATGACCACCTTGAACCGATCTAGTTTCTGATCGTCTGGAATTTTGTTTTTACAAAAAAGACAGTTGAACTATTTGAAGAAAAAACATACAGATAGTTTTCTGTAACTACAGGGCCGATTGAAAAGCGGTGGTAGACGTTCAAATTCAATGCGAACGGAAAATGAGAAATCAACATTTATAGTAAAGAACAAACGAATCGTCAATGAAGTAAAAATAACGAGCGATCGTAAGGAAAAATTGAAAAATAACTTTAGTGCGTCCAAAGTTGTTTCTTCTGTCCGAATAAGCATTCTAATATGGTTGAAAAATTAAAAAAAGAATCTTCGTTAAAAAAGTTAATCAATTGAAACAAAGCGTGATATTGGATAAACAAATCTTTTAACATTGTGCAGACTGTAAATAAAAAAAAAAGAATTACAGCTTCTCTGGATATTCTTTCGGTATTAAATATACGTATTGCTTCGTTTCAACTTGTATTTCCAAAATAATTTACTGAAATTTAAATAAATGTATTTCATTAATCTATTAGCACTTTTCTGATCGAGATTACAGAGAGGAGGATCGAAATAAATTAAGCAACAATTTTATTGTAAAACAAAAGTAATGTTACTGTGCCTGTCCAAAATTAAACACTTTTACGTGGTTGTTTTTGTTCTTACTGAAAAGGTACAAATGGCAGATTATTGTACAGTGTCTAGTAAATACATTCAATTTCTTTTTGAATTGAGACCATATAGATCTTAAATTATTGAATTTTCATTATTGAAAGATCGTTTGTATTTTCTATCTTTGGATAGCATGACTATTAACCCCACATACAATTCTATTAATAAACAAAAATTAAATGAAATAGTGATTTCAAAATCCAAATCACAGAAATAATAAGCCGTCAAAAAAATTGAAGATAAAGTAAGTTAACTTTCATTTGAATATATAAATTTAATTAAATAATATGAAATGAAAACCATGTGTGGTGTTTGAAATACCTTCAACCACAGCAATCTTGCATGTTATTTCTTTTATGAATACAAGTATTATTTAATAATAAAGTATTGTCTTATTGCCTTTTATGAATACAAGTACCAGGATTTGAAAAATACCTACTTGTACTGTTAATTAAAAATCAGCCTAGGATACATCACGAATATTAGTGGAATTTATAATTTAATAGTATTTGTTTCACATATGTCAATCAACTTATCATACCATTGTATTGGTTTGAATCAATGTTTATCAATAAAATCCTTTTAGTTTTCAATTCTTCTGATTTCGGTAAAATTTAGGTTAATTCTATAGGTCAAAATATTTTAAATTATGTCAGTGGTTTAAAGTATGAAAATTTAAGTTATTTCTCAAGGTTTGTTTTGAAGAAGCCGTGAAAAATAAATGTTCACTCATTATTCGCAAAAGGTTATATAAGGGATTATCGTCCTGTGACAAAGACAACACGCTCTAGTCGAATTTAAACTTAACTGATAAAATTAAAGAGGGTTATTTTAATGTCCAGAAAATATTGTTTCAGCCCTCCACATGTTCCTCTGTCTACTGACAGGTTTTAAAAGATGATAATTGTAAAAAGTTTCATTTAATGAAAAAGCTGTATTCGTTTTCTGTTAGATATTAAATTTTAAATTTCTAACTTTCCCCTTCGTATCTGATGCACTAATTATTTATTTTACTAACGGTTCACAAAATTTGTAAATAAATGCATTTAAATACATTCAAAAATGTTTAACAATAAAAAAGGACGATTTTAAAGAGTCCATAAGTCTTAATTTGGTCAGACAGACACTACCATAGCAAAACAAAAAGAGTTAAACACTACACTGAAAACTAAGAAAAAATCACAAATTACATCAAAAACAGTTGTTTAAACGTAAAAGACCGGCTGAATATTATTTATGCCACTTTTGTGGTCCTCAACCATTTGATAATTTTGTTGCATAACATCAGATGTTTATTCGTGGAAATTGCATACAATTTGAAAATCCATTAAGTTGGATACCAGTTTCATTTATATTTATCAGATTAGTTTTTTGATTAAAGTCAGATAGTTTGATCGAAGGTGATCTTGGCAAAAATATGTGACAGTATTACACCTTCGTGGTCAGAAAACAGATCAGAAATAAGACTGAAGGTCGTTCGTGATACCACAGATTCAGGGTTTCCAAAAGGGAGAAAAAATCTCACAGAAAAAGATTTTCAAATCAAAAACAATTGTGGACTTCACTAGAGTTTATGTGAACCTTACTTTTCAGTCACAAGACTTAAAATATTTCAATCCTTTACGGGTTGATTTAAAATGCATGTATAAGTAAGTATAGATGCTTTTTTGTGCGTCTTTGTTAGATATTTGTTTGTTTTTGTTCTGATTGAGATTGTGACACGGTGATGACTGCTGTACCCCAATTTTACCTGTTATGTTCACTCATGGTTGTCAATATAATGGAATTTGATGCGACTGTCCTACAAGTGAGAGGTTTAGCGCTATAAAATCAGGTTCAATTCACAATTTTCTACATTTGAAAATGCCTATATCAAGTCAGGAATATGACAGTTGTTTTCAATTCGTATGATGTGTTTTATCATTTGATTTTGCCATTAAATTAGGGACTTTCCGTTTTGAATTTTTCTCGGAGTTCAGTATTTTTGTGATTTTACTTTTTTTTTTTCATCTTCGACTATTATTCTCACGTCACCGATGAGTCTTTTGTAGACGAAACGTGTGTCTGCGCAAATACAAAATTTCAATCCTGGTATTTAGGATGAGTTTATGAATCATATTCGTGCAATGTTCTTTTAAAAATGTTATCAATTTATTAAATCTTATAATAACATGTTTTTGTTTGTTGGATAGACAGGATAAAGGCAATAACGCAATTCATGATTTATTCAAAAACTTTTTTTTCCATCGTATAATGTGAATTTAAATTAGGTAAACACTCCATTGATTTTAGTTTTCAGCTTGAAAATTAAAAAATACTTTTAACTCAGAAAAAAGTCACTATGACTCAGTAAGAATATCACGAACGAACTTCAGTCTTATTTCTGATCTGTTTTCTGACCACGAAGGTGTTATACTGTCACATATTTTTGCCAAGATCACCTTTGATCAAACTATCTGACTTTAATCTTATATTTATATATAGAAATATTTATATATATATATATATATATAGATCATGAAATACAATAAAACACATTATTGATAACTATTCATTAACTATGGACGTCCTGTTGTTATTTCGTAAAATAAATAATTGAATTTAGTGAAATAAGTAAACGATATAATAAGAGAATGAGTTTTGCCTCACTAGCAGGAATTGTGTGCATCTATTACATACTTTTAATTCATCAGCATGTAGATGGTTTTGGAAAGGGATGTGGAAAAGGTTATAATGAATGTGACTTAGGTAATTGGATGGCATGGGGTCGCTGTGATGCCAGATGCGGAGGAGGTACTCACACAAGAAAAAAAGCTATGTGCTGCGATGTCAACAAGGTCAAGACTCTTGATGAGTGTTTAGTGCGATGTAACATGACAAAAGATGAATTCAACAATAAAACAACAGAAAGTCAACCATGTGGCCAAGTATGCAATAATAAAGGCAAATTCAATGTTTCAACTTCAAAATGCGAATGTGTAAATGGAACATGGGGACACTGTTGTGAGCTACGTGAGTATATTAATTTCATGCATTAAACAAACAAAGCTCTCCATTCTACCGCCACACTTTTCTAACAAATGTTTAGAAGAATCGAAAATTGTTATTGTCTTATTATTAAGCAAATTAAAGAAGAACAGAACTTTTAAGCGCTTTACTGGATTTTCATTCATTAACAATGCTCAAACCCAAAAAAGATGAAAAAAACTTCTGAATCAACTCAATAGAGACGGTTATATTATTGACTTTTTGGCCTTTCAAATGGAAAATGAAAGATGATACTAATCTTACCATTTAACCGCATATTATTGAAATTTAATACATGTTAAGTTAGAAGTCTTTTGACAACGAAACATCACCATCAATATCAAAATAATAATAATAAAAAAAAATAAAGCTCATAAATATTCTCGTTCTCACCGGAGAAAGGTTATTCTTTTTGATCAAAACCGAATACAAACGGTACAAAAAAGTTCCCTAACTGAAGAAAACTGAAATATCTATCTAACACGACGGGTGCCAATGGCTGAAATGGATTGAATTACTCCTCCATATAACCTTAAAATACTCTTTACTTTATGACAAATTTCCTGTTACTCAGTCGTTAGTATTTTATGACGCGTTTTATGAACTTGTTTGTTTTTTGTTGTCTTTTGTTTTCGCCATGAAGTTTTCAGTTGCTCTCGATTTATGCGTTTTGGATGTTGCATTGGTGTATTATACCTCTTACAAAAAAATACAATGTCAGGATAAAACACAATACAATGTCAGAATTAAAAACAATACAATGTCAGAATCACTATTTATATCTATGTAAGTATAAATAAAGGCAACAGTAGTATACCGCTGTTCGAAATTCATAAATCGATAGGGAAAAAACAAATCCGAGTTACAAACTAAAACTGAGGGAAACCTATCAAATATAAGAGAACTACGATACAACAGAAACACAACACCAAAATGTAACACACAAAGAAAAAAACTAACTGCGTGTGGCACATGTATGTACAAAAGTTTATTAAAAAAAATGCATAAAAAATTTCGTTCGTGCTAGCTCAGTAGTCCATGAATTGTTCCTGCTATTTTTAATAACATAGTTTTCTTACATTGGCAATTCATCAATTAAGATTTATTTAAAAACTAAGGTACCAGCTTCATTGGACAAAGATGAATTCAGATGCATTTAGACTGTCGGTTGTTCTTCATTCACGACTTTTAAACGGCTGGCCTTGTGCTTCTCCAAAAAGTGCCCCGGAAGCATACAATTTTAAAGTAAAACTATTATTTTGAAAATGTTACCGTTGCATTTAATGTTTATGCTAGTTTCAGGAATACGTCAAGCTAGTTTATATGTACATTCTATAAATTAAGACGTTTTAAATACAGTATGCATGTACAGTATAACAAATGCTGTAAGTTCTGGAAATATGACCAAGCGAAACGGGAAAGAATACAAAGGGGAAACTAAAAACAACCTGTCAAGAAAAAAAGAAGAAACCTAACACCAATTCATCCTGTTTTTAATGATTGAAAAGTGTTCTATAGTGAAACAATGCATACAAAAAATGACAAAATGAATAGACAATGACAGAAAGACATATCATTTTTTTTCTTTAACATTTTATAACATAACTAAAAACGAAACAATAGAAATTCATGCCAATTGTAGAATATTTCAATTAGATTTTGTTTCACCTAATTACAGAAATAAACGAATGTAGCAGTAATCCCTGTCACCACGGTTATTGTTATGACCGGTTGTTCTCCTATTTCTGTCGATGTCGTTCTGGATATTATGGAGGACATTGTGAACATGGTAAAATAGTTATGATATTTTTACGTAAAGAATAATCAGTAGACTAGCATGGCCCTAAAAGGCTTCCGTATCTATCAGCTAAACACAGTTTTGATACCATTCATATACATGTTATACATACAATGTAATTCAAATATTGATTTCAATTTATACCTCCGTTATTTCTTCAATACATGAACATCACATTTATAAATGAGTTAATATGAGATATTGATTATTGTGTATGATTTAAAAAAAAATAAATTTAAACATACAAATACTCCTGTCAAAACTGATAGTTTATAACTTACTATATAGGCATGGAATTACATTTGAAAATCGTTTATTTTTTATTGAAAATTAGGCAATCGTTTCAGAAGTATCCTTCTAATTCATTCTAATTTTGACCATTCAATAAATCATGTTTAGACCTCCTGAATAGCGTTGTTGTGATGGAATGACTCTTTTTGTTTAATCCCCTAACAAGCTGAGTAAGTAAGTATTGTAAGTAAATTTTTGTTATACGGGGACTAGATACTGATAAGAACAAAAAATTTAATATTGATGTATTAGTAATTCTACCAAGTTTTTATTGTTACAGTACTTCTATTCAATCTCTTTCAACCTGTGTAAAAATATTCGATTCATTTTCTTGCAATGCTTTTTAAAATATAAGACATAGATAATTTAAATATTCATATGTATTTTTGTTGGTCTCATTAATGAGTTTCAATTGGTCTATTTCGATAGTTTTGAAAAGAAATGATTTTAACAGTTTCACAAGTATATTGTACGTTTACAGTTTGTTTGTATATTTCTGTGTGCATCATTGACGACGGATCGTATAAAACGAAGTTATTTGTCCAGAGAAGATCTTCAGACATTTGTCAATGATTCATACAAAATAAACATAGTCATTTAAAAAGGGACGAAATATACCAGAGGGACAGTCAAACTCACAAATCGAAGATAAACTGACAATGCCATGGCTAAAAATGATTAAGAGAAAAAGACAAACAGACAAACAATAGTACATGTTGTACACATGACACAACATAGAAAACTAAAGAATAAGCAACACGAACCCCATCAAAAATTAGGGGTGATCTCAGGTGCTCTGAAAGGGTCCACATCTTGCTCCACATGTGGTATCCGTCGTGTTGCTCATGTTATAACAAATCCGGTAAATAGTCTAGTTCGGTAGGTCACATTCATGGAAGAGAAGGGGATTGAAGTCCCGACGTAAGGAACATATCCAATATCAATTGTTAAACGGTTATTCCATAACGGTCAACCAACTTGTGATGGCGTCAGTAAAATTTACGAAGGAATGATTTCAACTCCACCATTTGGAACTCTTGGTTTAATAGCTTCCTTGTGAGCAGCATCCCTCTATCAAGAAAATCATGATAGGCAATGCAAGGACGGGAATATCGTATCTATTGGGAGATATATACCCCGTATGCAGGTGCTGCTGGAATGTTGCTACTTAGAAATGGAAAGTTCACAATTGGAAAGCTGAAATCATCTCTTTTGTCGTAAAGTTTTGTTTTCAACTGACCCTCATTGTCAATGTCTAGATGTTAGTCAAGATATGAGGCCGACTTAACTGTTGTATCCTTTATCTCTAGTTCGATGGGATAGATGCGTTCAATATAGTCACCAAAGTTTGAATTATTTAGTGAAAGAACATCATTTATATAGTGGTATAGATGCTCTTGAATTCTATTTTGCATGTGTTTTATTACTCATCTTTTGATTATTACACATTGCAATATTGTTCGCAGACACTGTTCCAAGTTTGTCAATGCTTGTATACTTTATTGATTCGTGAATGTATATCTAATATGATTATTATGAATGAAATTGAAAGTAAATAAAAACTTTAAAGCCATATAATATAATACTAAATCATTTTTTTTTTATCATATGTTGGTTTGGGAACTAGAAGAGTCCTATGATACACAACACTGTAAAATATGTCACGGAAATGATTAATATAATTATTTAGTGTCATTTGAAATTATTGAATACATTTTTGCGAATAATTATTCTAAAACAAATTATAAATGTATTGTTTTAAGGCTATTGTGATCACACAAAGTGTGGAGTTCATCAATCCTGTATCGCCAAAAGAGTGAGAAGGAATACCACATATGTATATGAACCCTCCTGTGTATGCAATCTTGGTTACTATGGAAACAAATGCCAACTTGGTAAGTTAAGTCTTTATACATACCTTCAATTTCCAATCACTTTTATAAGTCTTAGTCGTAAACTTTTTTCAAAAATCTTTTATGAAACCGCTCTTTGCAATCGCTTTGATTAATGTACAAGAAACGTCTGTCGAATTTTCTTTGATAGTTGGTTAAAACATATTATTACTTGGATGGAGAGTTTTCTCATTAGCACTCACACCAAATCTTCCTATTTATATTGAGCTTATATCTCGAAAACTAAATCGGATAGGAAAAAAAAAACCCGTTACCTCAATATCATGACAACAACATGACTTAGTGAAAACCCCGTCACCTCTATATGATCAGAAGAACATGATCTAGATATAATACGAAATCCGTTTCTTTAGTACGAGAGACAATTGGTTTGAAGTATTTCGTTGAAGGCGCCTATGATTCGTTTAAGTTTAAATTATTTATCGTTCTGAAGCATCAATTTAAGGTGAAATTAGTGTAAATCCATTTAGAAATGATCTAGGAAAATTAAATGTGTGATAATTAAATAGTGTCACTTTCATACATTCATTAGGTTATTGTGACAATACAACGTGTGAGAATAATTCCACTTGCTATACAAGACGTCTTTACAGAAGTCGTCATTATGTGTATGAACCTACGTGTAGATGTTTGAGAGGTTACTATGGTAACCTTTGTCAATATAGTAAGTTATTTAATATATTCAATTGATAAATCATAAAGTTTTATAAGTATTCCGACCAATGGATGTTTGACTGACTCATGTCTCATTTGTTTGGTTAGATTGAGACTGATGTTGAAATTCAAAGCAACGGGAGTCCAACGGATTTCAAACCGATAAAACTAATCTGATAGCTTGTCGACCATGTAAGCATCTACTGTAGTAACATTAACGGCACCATATGCGCATGTCGACTTTAATTGTCTCTTGATAAGGGACTCTCCGTTTTGAATTTTCCTCGGAGTTCGGTATTTTTGTTATTTTACTTTTTCCTGGTGCTTGAGGTAAAAATACTTGAAAGTCATGATCATACTAAATACTTTGAAGAGTACACTTAATCAAGTTTTACATATATATATGATTCCATCTGTTTTTTCTCGATATCTTGAAGAATTTTGTTAAAAATAATGAAAATAAGGAGTTAATAATAAAAGAGATTTCTGGTGATAACTTTTTTTTCCATAAGAATCAAGTACACATCTAACTTCTATTCTAATGCAATATCGTTAGTAACATTCATTTTCTTTTTGATAACGTTACATATGTTTATGGCATAAATTCAAAATCTAGGAATGAGATAGTTTTAACACAGTGCTTATATGTATTTCAAAATATTAAAGTTACAGAGGTAAATAATAAGAATTTCGTGGAAGTAGTTTTCTATGTATGATAACAAAATGATATTTAACGATAAATGTTTCAATAAAATGTTTCAGGATATAATCGTCTTTCAATGTCGTGGCAAATCAATAAAAACAACCTACCCGTTAAAACTATAAAAAAACAACCTAAAAAAATCTAATGTTTTGTTTTATTTCACAGTTGATGCTTGCTTGAATAGACCTTGTATGAACAATGGAAGATGTATTCGTGCAGAAAATAATTTTACTTGTCAGTGTAGGCAGTGTTTTACAGGACGTCATTGTGAGCAATGTATGTGAACATTTTGAAGCATAACGATTTTTTTTTATTCATTTCAATTCAATTTAATTTAATTCAATTCAATTTAATATTTTATTTACGTCTCACCTTATGTATAAAATTTCACAAAACTTTTATAAAAGATACATTTTATATACATATGCAAATTTGTACAGATTGATGAGAGACGATAATCAACTAAAACAATATGTTTGTACGTAATAAATATTAAACATGAATCGCAAAGTTATACAACATAATTATTAAGTTATTATTTACAATATAAAACTTCTCGGCGTTTTTTCAGAATAACATTACAGGTTTTGGCACATAATCTTATAATATTTTGATTCGAAAATAATTAGTAATTCTGAATTACTTACATTTAATTCAGACGAAATAATATATCAAATTCGTCATGAATTTTTATGGTTGTGAAAGTCTGACTAAACATCGAAATCATAAGTCAAAGGTCAGCACAAATAAAGAAGATGACAAGAGAAAAAGGAGGCAACACGACAGCATACATTAAAACCAGGAATGGCTTTGCAAATTAAATTTGGCCAAAAATCGAGGCAACGAAGTGTAATGGTTTAGAACGCGTCTGCCCCACTCTTTTACTGAAGTCAAACTTCGGTGTGACTTAAAGCGGAAACTGCTTATATAACATTATTAATGAGCAGCTCTTGGACGCTTTCAGATCTGTATACGTTATAAAATTATTGAGCAGATGCTGCATACGTACTGCAATAGTACATGCTATTTAGATGTTTTGTTTTTTAATTTACGTTCTAGACACAAATTATAATGCAACTTTCTGTCCAAGTACAACTACAAATCTACCGACAACTCAACAAAAAACAACAGTGACCAAAACACCTGATCCAACAACATCAAAGAAAACCACAGCAGTTAAAAAAACATCGCATCCAACAACAAACCCGACTGCATTGCCTACACATACATCAAGTAAGTAGAGATATTTGTTAGTATTATACATTATTACTTATTAAAATTAGATTTATTAATAATACAGCACATTGATACTGACTAGAAAGTTTGCTTATTCAAATTAGATAAAAGAACTTATAGTAATCTAGAGCAATGAGATATCAAGACAATTACAATCAAATCATTCATTTCCTCCCATTGAACCGCAAACTTGGATATTTAAAGTTTTCATAAAGGCAAAACCAAACGTTGACTATTACTATCTTGATAATGATAATACAAACGTGACCTAGCTAGTACACAGTATATATTTACTATTTAATTTTAGAAAAAAGGGGACAGTAGTCGAAATTTTAATTAATTAGTTGAAAAAAGTTATGGACAACCAAACACCATTAAGACAAAAAAAAAGAAAGAAAAAAGACAAAAAAGGAGAGATAAGTCGGTCAAAAAAGCACTACCTCAAATACAAAATAATAAACTAAATGCGCAAAACCTTAGAGAAATCTTGAAGTAAAATACGTAAAACCCGGATACGTCCGTATTTTCTCTTCAAAATTTATAATAGTTATAAAAAATGCAGCAACATTATTTTTGCACCGCCTATATTCCTATAATAAGGATTTGTTGATGCCAAATAATGTTTCATTGATAAAAGTAATTTGAAAAAAATGAGCATTATACAGGACACCCCATCTACAATCAAAGACCACATGGTGGCGGATCGTGTGTCTCTTCACCTTGCCAGTATGGGTCATGTGTACAAATGGGTCAAGACTATTTCTGTTTCTGCTCACCTGGATACGCAGGAAGACATTGCGAGATCGGTATGTATTTCATTTTTATCAAACCATCCCTTTTGAAGACAGATGGGTCGAAATAATAACATATTTGATGTTATTGAAACGAAACATATCATTGCCATACACGTATCTTGTATTATATTAATGTTTTGTGTATATTAGTTATTTAAGAATACAATATATATATAGTGCAATCAATTTTAAATAAGCCGACACATTAGGATGCTTCACTAAAAATGCCTTACACTAAACAGTAACATGAAAGGCTAGTTTGGTAAATTCACGTATACATCTATGTTTGTTTGAAACTTCCATACATTTGTTTTTAGTTCCAAAAGACTTTACTTGCGTCAACAACAAATGCTTGATTTATTATTCTCACTTTCACTTGATTTAATGTAATCTAATGTTTCAGACAAAGATGACTGTGCAGAAGAGCCATGTTCATTTGGTCATTGCATAGACATGGTGAATAAATACAAGTGCGACTGTAATATGTTCTTCACTGGAATAAACTGCATCAAAAGTAAGTTACTTATTTAAGTTAAATTCTAATCATTTAGGAAGAATTTAAGAAGACAACTTATAAATGTTGTACGAATGAATCAAATGTAACTACTGGTATTTAATTTTTCGTTTCATCGAACTTTTTTTGATAGTGAAAATGAGAAGCAGTTAATTTTAAAAAATACAGTTACCAAGATAATATACTGGTAAAACAATTTGACGAATTATAATCAAAATGAAATATTCATTATGATAGAGGCTTGTTATTTAGTAATGCTGAAAGTACATTTTTATTTGCAGTGAAATGGTGGGGGATAATGTCATTGTGTTTAGCTGCACTGGCTGGTCTGTTGATATTGTGTTGTTGTTTGTACTGTATCTCTTCTTGGTAAGTTTAGAAGAAAAAAAAATGCTATATTCGAATTTAATGTAATTTAGTTTAACACAACACATAAGTTGTTCATGAATGTCCTTTATTGATTAAGACGATTTACAACTATAAGAATACTAAAAGCGCAGTTATTATATGTTAACACTAATAACATGGAGATATGTCTTCAAAGTAAAATTCGTCAAATAGCAGAAACAATTTAGATATACATAAAGACACCATAGAAAGGTTCTTTACTTGGAACTCGCACCTGTATGTGTGAGTTTGTTAAACTAGATTTTTAAAATCTCAATCCACCCTTTGAAAATATTTCAGTTAAAAACTAAACGCGAATAAAAAAAACATACAATAAGAACCAGTACAGAAAAGACACAAAAATTCGTAATTAACGTAATTACAGGTTTGCTATAACGGTTATAATACGAGTACAATTTAAATCTGTGTATAATCCTTTACTTAAAAAATAAAAATTCAAATGTTCGTTACTTTTCAGTTTTACCAATTTTGTTATCAACTGAAATATAATAATAATTTTTTCTTTGATAATTGTTTCAGCACGAGTAAAAGAGAGGACGAGGACACGATCGAGAAACAATTTGCTCCTAGAATAGTAAAACCTCCTCCATTTACAAAGAAACCAATAAAAGCATGGATGGGCTAACTTGAAAAGAAGTTGACACAGTTCTTATTTTCTGTCAATCTAAATGTATATAACTTTGTGTATGCTTTTTTAAATTAGTAATGCAATATGAGGAATGCATTAGCACATGAGATCACCCCTAGTTTTTGGTGGGGTTCGTGTTGCTTATTCTCTAGTTTTCTATGTTGTGTCGTGTGTACTATTGTTTGTCTGTGTGTCTTCTTCATTTTTAGCCATGGCGTTGTCAGTTTATTTTCGATTTATGAGTTTGACTGTCCCTCTGGTATCTTTCGTCCCTCTTTTACAAGGGAAATTAGGAGGGAGGAAACGAACTGGTTTATAAATCAGATCAGATTATAATAGTGTTTTTAAACACAAGCGAGTCATATGGAAAACAATTGGTTCTGCACCGTATAGAAATTAAAAGTATTTTGAATTTTGTCATTATTTTTCAGTTTCAATTAAAGTAAGTAAGTAAGTAAGTATATCATTTATTATAGTGACATGTGTAGTATATATAATATAACATAATAAGAATACAATAGTTAAATAATTTACACCCGGCCCGTTGGACCTATAAGTCGCTTTAAACCTAATGTTCAAATTTGCATTACGCAATGTGATTGTTACTTATAAAGAAGTTCCTTTCTTTTACAGAAAAATAAAGGAGTAGGTCCAGTAAGACCCCTTTTTGGCCCCAAAATATAGCAGTTTTACAAAATTGTTCAAATGTAAACTTTTAGTAATTTATTGGACAGAAGAATGCTTCTGCTACATAAACATGGGCCGTTTTTGACAATACAATGAAAATATATCGGGTACTAGCACCACAAAGTCATGCTAAATTACTGAAATCTTCACAATTCTAGCATTTTAGTTGAATTTTAGACGCTTTTCGTGTAAAACGAAAGTGGCCGCATTCGTGTTCATCCTTAATATTAAAATATAAGTTGTATTTTATGATAATACATAACATATATAAAGGTTGAGGATGAACACGGATGCGGCCACTTTCATGTTTGACAAAAACCATCTGAAAAGTGACATTTTTCGGCATATTTGGTAGATTTGTCATATTTCAGCTTGAATCGGTGCGTTTTTTATGATTAAATCAGTTAAAATCTTTCACAAAAACTAATTGATTCAAATAAAATAGACACTTAAGTGTTTAAAAAGTGGTCAAAATCATTCGTCAGATGAACCTGAAATTTGAGGCCAAAATCGGTCCTTGCCGGACCTTCTCCTTTAAATATTTAGCAGTTTGTCTTTGGTGAAGTGTCATTAAATTAGCAAATGTTCTATTATCAATAAAATGTCTATCAAGGTTCACTGATTCAAATAATAATTGTCTCAAATTATGGTAACCTTTACAGTACAACAAGAAATGTAAGCTGGATATTACAATTTTTTACTTTGTTTCAAATACATTTAAACTTTATGGTGGTTAGTCCTTGAATTGCACTAATTGGTGTCCAATAGCGAATTTTAAAAAGTGTTTTGATAGCATACATTACCATTATGTATATACGACCATATATCTACGTGTGTTCGTCGACGTTTTCAAGTGCTTGTTTGTATTCTTATTTTTTTTAACCTGCAATTCCCCATTGCAGTTTTCAAATATTTGAATTTACGAAATTTTTCCTTGCAATAGACTACATACGGGACGCTGTAAGTGTCCCGTTACGTGCAAATAGCAGGATATATGCCTGCATGAGGTACGGGTTGAATGCGCCCATAACACTACTAGTGACTGCCTATCTAAATTACCTGCAGAGCTAAACGTACACCCTCTCATTGGTTTTACAGCCCTTACTGCAAAAAGTCCAGCCTCAGGGATGTCTTATTTTTATAACTCAGTAAAACTTTTGGTTTAAATCTTTTAATGTTTTGTAGTAAAGTTTTGTATCTAGGCGCTTCCTAAACCAAAATAATTGATTTGAATCGGAGAGACAACGTGTTTAATTACTTCAAGCAGTATTTAAGGTTTGGTTAAGGAACATTTTTTTATGAATCTTATGTAAAAAAAAGGCGTGTTTGATTCACTTAATTATCTAAGTCTGGTATCTTTAATCACTTTATGATAAAAAATTGTATGACAAAAATGACACAAAACTATTTATCCTCAAGAATTTTTTCTCTACATGTTCATGAAATAAAAAAGAACCCACGAAAGCCATGATATTGTTAGAACTTCACTTGAAACAGTTACATTATATTGTAAATTTTTGCAAAGACTGAAATACTAAAAATGTCTGTAATTTAAAATAAAATTGATGGGAAAAAGCCATAACCCATTTTGAACATTCAATTTGAAGTTTGACAACACACCCATAGATGAATATACAGAAAATTAAATTGCATGAACGTCTGTTTATAAACTATCTATAGCTTTGTAGATTTATACTTAAAATCAGATGCTAGCGAGGCACAGATTTGAAGAATTGGTATCCACATTTATGCATATGAACTCATTTACCGTAATATTCATTTGAGAGTTAGTAAAGGATCAGAACTATTTGTACTGCTTTATATATGCGGCCTCTACAGATAATACAGAAAATAAATTGATACATTCGTTAGACACTGGCCAACAACAGTTTGAAAAATGATTCTAAATTTAATTAGCAACAAAATATTATTAGTTACATGGTGTGTTAGTGACCTAATGCGTTATATATGGGGTCAGTCTATTCTATATAGAATGCGAATCTGCAGTCAGTATATGGAATTTACTGACTCCATATATATCGTAACAAATTTATCTTATCTCAACAATCTTAATATGTGGTATTTAGACTAGTGGCCTATCAAAGTGATCAAGTGTTCAATACGTTAATATTAGGAACCTACTTCCATTGGTCTATACAAAAATAAATGCCCAAAAAATAAGAACTTGTTAGGATTATTTTCAATCCCTCATCATCAATTTCTTAAGCTTCGTCTGTAGAAACCTTTCAGATTTTCCCACAACACCTTGTTGTTTTTATAAAGGAAAGTAACACCAATACTAACCGTGAACTGTAATAATCTAATACGGATTATACATATTCTCAATGCGGTTGCTTTTAACCAATGATATTCATAGAAATGTATAGGAGTTAAGATAAATATATATATAACTGTTGAACGGCATGTCGACAGTATAGTATATCGAAAAAGTATTATGGTACAGAACCACTTATTCAGGCCGGGTCGGAAAGAACAAACAAGAAAATAGTACATATTTTTAACAAAATAATTCCTACGCATAGCTGTATCTTTATCAGTATGTGAAATATTTAGGTAGTTTGGTATCAAGTAAAAGCTTGGGGACCTGGAAACGCTTGGAACTCTTGTTGAACGTTTCTATTGATTGATAAAGAAGTATATAACATTATAATAGGAGGGAAGATTTGCCCTACTATATAGACCAGAAGGACCTGTTTTGTACTATCAAACTTCCGGAAACCAATACGCTCTAATATACAATTAAAGGTGTGTTGAATTTTTCAGCACAAGTCAGGATTAGGTATAGTTTTGACATGAAATGAGTGCCATCTTATTTTAACTTCAGACAAGGTAGCCGTTAATGCTTGAAATTGCAAAACTTAACATAGAAAGCAATGGGGCTATGAGATAGTGGTTTTATACACTATGTTAGATATGTTCCATCGACTTAAAAATCGTCCAAGTCCTTGTCAATTAACTATCAATTGCAAAACATTTTTTTGTTGTTTTTGTAAGATTTTTTTGTATGTTTGTTTGGTACTTTTAGTCAGTTGTGATGTATGTTTTTGGTGAATGGTTACACAGTTTTGACTACGGGTCCAATTTCTTTTAACATTAACCTTCTATCCTTTAACTTCATGTTTCGGTTATATAGATGATGTCATCTCACCACAGAGTTTGCTTACTATGTTAAACGCATCTTTCTGATCGAACGTATAAAGGAAACAGTTAAGCCTGCGTCATATCTTGACCTGAGGTTAAAGGGAGACTTAGGATCGCGTTGACATGTTTGACTCCTGTCAAATTCTGTCTGTATGTGCCTGTCACAGGTCAGGAGCCTAGAAATTCTGTGGTTGTTTGTAATTGTGTTACACATTTGTTTTCCATTCATTTCTATGTACATTAATTTGGTCGTTATTTTTTTTAAAATTGTTTTAAATTTGTGATTTTGGGGCCTTTTATAGCTGAATATGCGGTATTCGCTTTGCTTTGAAGGTCGTAGGATTAATTTCTGTGTAATTAGGTCTCTTGTGAAGATTTCTCATTATCAATCATCATATAACATCTTTTTTTTTTATTATATGTACATCTAGAAATTGACAATAAAGGGCGGTTGAGAATAAAATTTTATGAAAAGAAATAATTGCACCAAATTGTGACCGTTTCATATCTATGTAGCAATATTTGAGCAGCGCCGCATATGGAGTTTATATCTTCAAGTTGATAGGATAAACCAAAGCTTGTTTTTCCTATCATGATTTCCTTGCTAGAGGGTTGCTGCTAACAAGGAAACTATTAATCCAAGATTTCTGTGTGGTGAATATTGAAGCTATCCTTTCAATAATCTTATTGACGCCATCACAAGGTACGAAATATGTGTTTCGCCGGTGTCGGATATGTTCCAATTATCGTAACCTCAATCACGTCCTCTTTTCGCAGTAACATACCCTCTACCCCGTCGTATAGTGTTTACATATCTCAATTCATACGTAATGCTCGAACATGTTTATATTATACTGACTAAATATACAGGAGTGCGCTCCTTACACAAAAACTGAGCCAACGGAGTTATGAGGAGGAAAGGTTAACAATAACTGATTTAATTTTATGGACATCATCACAAAATGGTTGATTTATATTTTATGGTTGACCGTTTCACAATTGATATCGGATATGTTCCTTACGTCGTAACTACAATCCCCTACGCTTTCATGAATGTGACCTACCGAATAAGACTATTTACCGGATTTGTTATCACATAAGCAACACGACGGGTGCCACATGTAGAGCAGGATCTGCTTACCCTTCCGGAGCACCTAAGATCACTCCTAGTTTTTTAGTTGGGTTCGTGTTGTTTATTCTTTAGTTTTCTATATTGTGTCATGTGTGCTGTTGTTTGTTTGTCTTTTTCATTTTTAGCCACGGCGTTGTCAGTTTGTTTTCGATTTATGAGTTTGACTGTCCCTTTGGTTTTTCGTCCCTCTTTTATATGATGTGGCTGTGTCTAAACTAACTAATGACATTTTAAACACGTCAAAATTGTGGTTGAACAACTATGTCGTTTGTCTGCTAAGTACCAAACGTGACCTATTCCCGAATATGACTTATACTGAGTGTAAATTTGCATCGTTATACGATGTGTCTCGGTATTTTGTACATCCAACATTCATGTCTTTATTGTTGATGTTGATGTTACTGTTTTGGCTGGATAATGTTTTATAGGTTATCATTTGTAGTAAAAATGATTACAATTAGTTATAAATAAATTTTGTGTCTTAACTGTCTTCTGATTGGTTATAATTATTAATTTTTTTTTCAATGTTGTCAATTTTGATGGCGACACGCCCACTTTGACGTTGTGTATTCATACGCCAACACGTGTGTACGTGTTATTGTTAATATAAATAATATCAAAAGTTCTTTGAGCCTTAGTTTTGATAGAAATTTATTTATAATGAATGACAATAATTTATTTTGATTTTATTGAACCATAAAACTAATTTTCGACTCTTGACATGTTACATAACCCGCTTCGCGAATTATTCAATGTGAAGAGTCAAAAATTAGTTTTATAGTTCAATAAATTCAAAATAGATAATAGCCATTCATTAAATCAAAGGTATCAGGATAATAATTTAATACGCCAGACGCGCGATCGTCTACATGAAACTCATAAATGACGCTCAGATCAAAATAGTTGTAAAGCAAAACAAGTACAAGAGCATTGAGGACACAAACAATAGCCTTTCAATACTAGCATCGTCATGAAAATTGTTCGGACTGGTATTATGAAAATAATGTATAAAGTTCGAGATGGCTTGTTCGTAAAGTAAGTGCGTCACTGTTTGTTATGTTCTGTGGGGCCTGTTGTTTATGGAAGATGTTCGCTGTTGTTCTACGATATGTTTTTTGTGTCGACAATTAAGATATATGTCTGTGCACTTGCCTGTAATTATTGTTCTTGCGGGCGTTATACTGTATTTCTGTGACATATTGATGTAATTAAGCGCTATTATGCTAGCCACATAACCAAGTTCAAACCACCATTTTTCTTACAATTTCCTGTACTAAGCTAGATATAAGGCAGTTGTTATCAAATACTAGTAGTTCGTTTTTATGTATGTTGGAGTTTGTTGTTGTTGCACTTCAGTGTTCCTGTTGTTCCTTTGTTTTCCTCTCATAGTTAACGTATGTGTATCCCCCGGTTTTAGTTTGCAACCCGAATTCTCTCAATTTCAATCGATATATGACTTTTTAACACCGGTATACTACTGATGCCTTTAATTTTTACTTACACGAGCAAAACGATTAGTAGATCAGAATCTGCTTATCCTTCCTGAGTAAATGAGATCACCCAAAGTGTTTGGTGGGTTTCGTATATAAAGTCTTTATTTTTTTTTGGCTGTGTTCCTTGTAATGATGTTTGTCTTTTTGTCATTTTCCGTGTTTCATGCCATGGCATTGTCAGTTTGTTCACGAATAATATAAACATCTCTTTGGTATCTTTCGCATCTTTATGTCTATTTGGGGTTGCTCACCCAGTTTTGTTATCATAGTGGAACTATTAACAACTTTCATACTAATGTGAAGTTTAGCTAGCTACAACATGTGTAAAACTTAAGCCATTTTTTGTTCGAAAAATACCTGTACCAAGTCAAGAATGTGACAGTTATTTTTAACACATCAGGTTGATAACGTTTGATTGTGTCAGTATTTTATGGACGTTTGTTTTAATTTACTGCCGTTTTCCTTTATTATTTTTTTTCCTTTATTATTTACAAATAATCATAACAAAAGAAACTATTCATATACTAGTAGTACAAATTTAAAGAATATTATATGTGCAGTGCATACATAGTATTATAGAGAAAGGAATATTTTCAAATATACTATAATTTACAAAGTTTTATAACAAGCATCCGGAAACCATATTAATATTATAATTCATGTCACATATGGGTTTTGTTGATTTTGTATTTATGAGAAAAAAATGGGTATAACTTCCTACCGCAATAACTCACGTTTACTTCAAATACAGATGTTCATATTTTTAAAATATTTTTATTCATATTAAATGTACGATTGGTATTATATTTTGGTTCCCGAAAATCTTAACAACGGTTCTTAATGTAAACAATTATTTATAACTATAATTAAGTTATAGGAATATATTTTCTTTTTTGACTTCCTTATAATAGATTAAAATTGGTTTTGACCACTATTTGTCAATTATTGGAAGTAATGTTCTATTTGGTGACCGGTCAGTCACCAGAAAATAATGAAGGGGAGAGGCATTTTGTTGGTTTTCCCGAAACTTTCATAAGTTATGCATATCCATAAGAGTTAATAATGTCAATAATAAACCAGGTATCTTCGGTTTAGATAACAGGACTAATTGTATAAAATTTTGGAAAGTAAAATTTGTTTATACTATGCATGCGTGATGTGCACTTACAGACTTTATGATTTACCAAGAATCCATGACTGATTCACATCGCCTCTATAGTACATTTTACCTTATTTAAAAGCTCATCTATAGGCTAATAGAATAAAGATTGGTTGATAATATTACTAAGGGACAACATCAAAAGTTCAATGTAGGATAAAAATAGTTTTTTCACTGACCCCCCACCCCCCTCTTAACTTAATTTGGGAAAAATTGATTTAACTATATGGATATAGGTAAAATCGATTTTTGATTAACAAAACTTGCAGCAATGTTGACCCCAACCCCCAAACCATTTGATTAAAGTTTTTTTTTTTATCCTACATCGATCTTTTGATGTCGTCCCTAACACAGACCAAAAGATTTAAAGTAGATGACATCCAAAAAAAGATGGGGTATGATTGCCAAAGAGACAATTCTCCAAATGAGTCCTAATGAGACAGAAGATCACAACAATGAATAAAAACCTATACAACATAGTCAATTATAAAAGTTCTCTATATGACAAAAGTAAAACAATGCAAACGAATAAACGTAGATTTCATAAAAATCGATTCAGTTGAATAATTGTGTCTTTCTGAAGAAAACTGAAAAAAAAACATACCCCCTCCCCCACACAACGAAACAAAACCCCAACAAACTCGGGCACAATATTATTTAACAAAGCTATTGAACTGCTCCTTAAGATATGCCGAATCAACAATTGAATATATTAAAAAAGATATAGAATTTAGATCATACATACTAATCAACACGTTATTGAGTGGAAAACTAAAGGTTTTTAAAAGCACGTCAGTATTCAGATCGCGTTTATTATAGTGATTTGATTTGGATCCAATGTGAAAAGATTAGTACATGTAATATAATTTTATGTACAATATCTTATTACTACAGAAAAGAGGATGTGCATTTCAATTTGATTTTTATCAGTTATCCATGAATAGTACACGGCCATTTCTTTCGATTTTTTTTTATCAGAATGCCAACATTTAAAACTTAAATAAACGTTTAATATCAAGTTATATTAACTTTTAGATTAAGTGCAAATACATCATCAAACAAACAGAATTTGTTGAATACAAAGGTGCAACACAAATATAAATATATAATTTTCGTTTCCTTATAGGACGGAAAAGAAAAATATATAATATTAATATCCGTGTTGCACTTTTGAACAAATTCGTAGTGCTTGATTTTTTATTTTGTATCAATCCTAAACATTAATTTGACTTGATTGCTTTACATGTCGCATACACATACATAGGTGCAGACCATAATGATAATATTCTTTCAGAATTTCCTCATCAAGAAACACTTTTCAAATTACGCTTTAGAAATAAACCATATTTAAAAAAATAAAATAAACAGCTTTAATTTTCAGCAAAGATACCTTAAATACAATACAGGTACCGATAATACATAATCACATATGCCTACATATTCCAGCTCTCAAGTCTAAATATTATAATTTTTTGTAAAGAAACATTTAGCATAACGCTAAAATTTTATAATCTAAATTGTAATGCATTCAGTTAGCCATAGGAAGTATTGCATAGGTGATTTATTTATGATCGCTTTAGCCATTGGTTAATTGCCTACGACTCCAGATTATTAAAAACGTTTTTCAAATCAGAGTTCAGACATAACGGACCCATTGCCGTCTCGAAAATATAAAGTAGTTCACCTCTAAAGAGACTGATTACGTTAAGCAAACGCTGGAGTTTCGTCAATGTTCTAATTTTGGTAAAATAACGTATTATTTTGATGCAAAATCATGTGATTTTTTTTGTGTCAACGGTAATGTTAGTTTCAATGTCTTAATTTAATGTATTTCAAATTTAAAAAAAAAACTTTCAAGAAAAATAAAAGAAGGTAAGAAGATATACCGTAAATTGGCCTTTCTTACTTTTTATTAACTTTTCGGTTAACATCTCATTAGAGATTACCTTTAAATTGCATGACAATATGCCTGATCTAAAAAACAAGTTTAACGTTTTTACTCTCTCTCTCTCTCTCTCTCTCTCTCTCTCAAGAAAAGTTGTCTACATGTGTATTCATTAGATAAGTGCTGTTCATGTAGACAAAAATAGGGGTACACTAACTTGTTATTATTCTGCATACATTAATATCTTTGTACACGACATTCTCAAGCATTTTATGTTGAGTAAGGTCTTTGTACACGACATCTTGTCGTGTTTTTATTTACAGTAAAGCCCTTACTCATATATAAGTACGAATAATATCATAACTAAGGCTTATTTGCAGTCTTAATTTAAGTGAATTTTAGAAACGAACACTGTTTTAAGAGTTAAACCATTACGTTAATCTTCTTGTTTCTTCCTACCATATCTGTCCCCTTGGATACACTGCTACATACGTATGACTTAATTTTCCTATGCAAAAAAAACACAGTATGAAGCAATTTTCAACACATTTTTTTCAAGCGGAGAGCAACGTGAGAGCTCAAGAAAAAATATTTGGAAGGATCAATAATTTAACCTCGCCTTATTAGATCACCAACGAACCCCAAAGAATTATTGCAAATGTTCGTAAACGTTAAAATTTCTAATCACCAGTCATAGAAACTAGACTTTGCTACGTACTTTCATATTTCACACAGCAAAACTGAACCTTTATTAGCATAGGTCTGACGGAGACATCCTGGTGACCATATTTCTATAACCTAGTCAACCTCTGAAAACAATATAAGTCATTAACAAATCCGTATTAACCAATTTAATCCTTAACAAAGAAATATAATGTTGTATATACATATAAAGAATACAATGAAGTAGAGTATTGATATTCTTTATTTACAATTACATTCACGAAATTAAGGGAATTACGTTAACGTCAGGAATATAAACATCCGATATTAAAATCTAGATTAAAGAGAATATTATCAAAATCTAATTATTGGTTATAACAGACTGGTAATATAAGACACATTTATATATATAAATATATGTGGTACATGCAACTGCTGCAACAAAAACACTAAAAGAAGTTCAAGATTGGGCTTACTATGGATGAAAAGTTTATGATAAGTTTATATATATTTTTAATATATTTTGTTCCTGTTTTAACAAACCGAGACGGTGGTATTGGCAGACAACAATGCGATTTGAGTGAATGGCTTCCTTGGGGAAATTGTACCACAGAATGTGGTGGAGGGATTCAGACAAGGAGGAAGAACATGTGTTGCAATATAAACAGGCCACTCATTGACTGCCTTGCAACATGTAGTTTGACCATGAGTTCATTTGCGACGATAACAACAGACAAACAGTATTGTGGACAAACCTGTTGGCCCAGCGGATTGTTTAACTTTACTTCCAATAAATGTAAATGCAATTCTGGATACTATGGGTTATGCTGTGATGGGAGTGAGTAAAAACAATGTTTAAACACATTTTTTTATATAAATTTTACTTTTCTTTATCGTAAATAAGAAAGTTTGGTTTCATGAACTGCGTTTATACCATTTAAAATCGCAAACATATATGAATATACACTGGATATGTGTTACTTTGATACTTCATTGGCACGTTTATATCAGTTTCCCTATTTTTTCATTTCAGAATATCCAAGCTATACAAAACCATCAAATATCACTGGTGCTAAAAGTACAAGGAAGTACACAACTAATTCACATTGGAACAGTAAGTGCGATACTATTAGGAAAACAAATACCATATCAAGTAAACAGATAATTTTCTGAATGAAGATGATTAGCTACAAATCTCATGGATTTAAAGCAAAGATCACATTCTGTACTTTAAAGCGAATAATAGTTCCTAGTTAGAGTTTAATTCGTTTTTAATAGATTCATTTCGATTTATTTCTTTATGAAAATGATAAGATGATTCACAATAAAACAGATGAGTACAAGAAGATTAGCAGTTTTATCCATAGATTTGTAATTATCATGATAAATTATCTGACAGCACACAGACATTTTACAAGGATAAGTAACAACAAAAAGAAAATAAAACTATAAAGTAGCTCTGATATAGAAAGTAAGCATGGTATCATTTTTGTATCAGAATGTCATGACTAGGATCAATTTTTTTGAATTTGATCACATCAATGTGTCTATTTCTAAGGGATATTAGAGGTTAATATAAATAAAATATCATACAAAATACTTACATTTATCATTGAAGACCAAGCCGATGTTTTGACCCCAATTTGTACTTTTTGGTCGTTTCTGTTGATAAAAAGTTCACATCAACCCTCTTTTACACATATTTCTGGTAAATGGTAGTCTTTGTAAACGAAGCGTAGATAAAGAGCACTTAACAAATGCAAACATAGTATGTTCAATTTCAATCTTAAATCTTTAATTATAAAAAAAAATAAAAAAAAATTAACTAAGTATCCATCTGCGAGTTAGCCTTTCAATACGGAATAATTTATACTAGTAGTAAATACGTATCATGGCATTTAAGATCTACTGCAGATTAATCAAATAAACAATCAGGTTACTTCAAGTAGGAAAAAAGATTTAAGACTATGAAAAATGTTTCCGACTATTGTATGGACAATCATCTCTCTACTCATTAAAAAAGGTACGAAAATGCAAATATAAGTTCTACATTTTGATCCATACAATGATATAGCTGAAACTAATCTGACTTTAGAACAATATGTATACACTTATGTCGAGGACATCGTACCCTGAAAGGAAAACTGATTATTTAAACTCATGAACAATTCAATCAAAAACTGTTTCGTCAAATTGCTTCTTGCTATGTATAGTGCTTCTTTGTGTCTGTGAAATAGTAAATAATTGAACTTCTAAATTTACAGGTTAAATAAAATAAAAAATTGTTAACTAAATAAATGTACAAATCCAAACGGTCGACTTTTTTAACGAACTTAACGACTGGAAATCAACTGTCAATACATGGAATCCATCACAATACTGTGTAAATTAGATTAACAACAAACTTAAATTTAAAACAACCAATAAGATGTTCTTTTAATCATTAAGATAAAATTAGATTATTTCAATATCCCATTCCAAATTAAAGACCATGACGAGGTCTACTTTTTTTTAACATGCTAAAATTTATTTAAATTCTTATTTTTGGAAGGAGCTTAAAACAATCGCTTACTGGAACAGAGTTCAGCCAAAATAAACAACAACAACTAATCAGTACTAAAGACCGGCCATAAAATATATACAAAGAATTCTTTTGCACGTTGAAAATTATTTTCATTACAAAATCGACATTTAAGTAAGTTTTTTTTCAGGAACATTCATCGTTAATGATAAACAGAGCTTTGTTGATGCACTTTCTCTGTGTAAAAGCTTTCCGTGTTTACATGGGACATGTTTGCCTGCTGCCAATGGATACATATGTTATTGTGAGCCAGGATTTACGGGTAAAAACTGTGAGATTGGTGAGTGACTCAAAACATATATACGTTAATACATTGTGTACTTACTAAACACATCTTGAATTGAACCGATCTTAAGAATAAATAAGACTTGATTTCAATTGTGATTTTCATTTTTTTCACACTTTTTAAATTGCAATAATACCCAGACACTTACCGTCAGGTCAATTTTAACAACCGTTCTCAGTATAACTTTACTTAAGCAATATCTGTTTGTTCTTTACTGTACCTGAATTAAAAATAGAAATTAAAAGACCAATGATGAAATAAACAAATAAACGAAAATAAAAATAATTTGTTCAAATTAAACAAAAATATTTAGAGTACAGCCAAAATATCTGAAAACTGCTGGATTTACCGGCAGAAAAACAAAATATTTATGGCATTTTTTTGTTGGGTAAATACAGTAAGTATTAAGATCAGAATGACAGATTAGACATGTTAGTGCATCTTCACTCAAGTGAATTTTGCGTTGTCTACCCAGTGGAAGAGGGCACCGGGTGTCAAAATTGCTAACTTGTCCACTCTGCCCATAGGAGTAGACATACAATTTCGTTTGTTGAATCAAAAGACTTGTAAGTACAACTAATTGAAAAAGCAGATAAGCATTTGTTATCAATACTTTTACAAAAAAAGAGATTATAGGTAGTGTGGGCACGGATAGGCTGTCCACTTTGGGCAGGTGGAAAAAGCAAAATCCACACTGATTGTTGTTTATATTTTTTAAAAAATAATGATGACAAATCACAAAAATTGTTCCATATTAATATATAAAATCGGTAAGCTAGAAAGCCAACAAATAGTTAATTTGTAATTGACATTAATAAATACCAGCTTCACTAGCGCTGTGTTACAACAGTATATTTTATTTGTGTTTGCTAAAATATTCTGATAAATCTTACAATGGTTCGAGTCTTCTGCTATCTATCAGAATTCTAAATATTTCAAAGAGACCATTTTCCCACCTCTGATAAGGAATGTACTAACTACAAATTAATGTTACAATTTGGTATATATTTTTCATATTTCAACCCTTTGTAGATGAGGACGATTGTGAAAGGGAGCCGTGTTCCTATGGAACGTGTGTCGATGAAATCAATGGATACACGTGTGTTTGTAACGTACTTTTCCATGGAAAGAATTGTTCACAAAGTAAGTACACTTTTACAGATAGGTGTGTTGAACACTGGTGTCGTAGACATGAATTGATAATATGCCTTATTTTACATTACAGAAAATTGACAAAACTTTGTTTACATCAATACAAGTTTTTTGTTAGGTTAAGAAAAACACCTGTTTGAATTTTTGACGTGTTTGTTATTTACAAGGGCGTTGTGAATTTCTCTTCAACTTAGGAGTTTGAGATGTTCCCTTGATATCGTTCGACTCTCTTTTAATTTTTCGTTCTAAGTAAGTATATCATTTATTATAGTGACATGTGTAGTATATATATAATATTACATAATAAGAATACAATAGTGACCTGTAAGTCACTTTAAACCTAATGTTCAAATTTGCATTATGCAATGTGATTGTTACTTATAAAGAAGTTCCTTTCTTTTACAGAAAAATAAATTTAAATATTTAGCAGTTTGTCTTTGATGAAGTGTCATTAAATTAGCAAATGTTCTATTATCAATAAAATGTCTATCAAGGTTCACTGATTTAAATAATAATTGTCTTAAATTATGGTAAACTTTACAGTACAACAAGAAATGTTTTTCATCTTCAACAGATCCGTCATCGCAGAAAGTGCAAAATCGTTCATCAGGAGCCTCATTTCTAAATCGTACAGTTTCAATGTGTAAGGGTAGAATACCACAGCAAGATTGTGCCATAACTGATCGTTCTTGTTTCTTAATGTTCATTTTGAAGTAAAGTTCAGTCTCGTATTTCTGTTTAATAGTAATGTAAGTCCTTAATTTGGGGAGAGAAGTGATTTTACCAGTCCAATCGTTTTCACAGTATTCCATAATCTTTGTTTTAAAATGTTCAATGTTGCATAAATTTACATATTCATAGCAACTGTTCATGTCCACTTTGTGAAAAATTTCCTTCATCTGAGAGCTCCACTGGCCCGATTTATTATAGTTCCAAAGAAAAACCTTTTTCGTTAGTCTATCATTGTCCATTTCAACAGGCCGATTCCATCTTCTAACCATAGAAATCCACCGTCTTAAAGTTGGCTGTAACCATCCTAGTTCACTGTTTAGAGAAACTACTGGTGCAAATCTGTGTAATCCCAAAAAATATCTAATAGCACGGTTTTGTACAGCTTCAATGGAGTGGTATGTTTTATATCCCCAAACACCTGCACAATAATCAATGACTGGTACAACACACGACTCAAAAAGGGTTTCAAATGTTTTATTTGCAACGTTCTCAAAATTGTGAATCTTTGATATCATCCCTCCTAGTGCCCGTCCTCCAGCTTTACTTAATGTTTCGGTGGCAATACTAAAATTCATTTTATCATTGAAAATAATGCCAAGATATTTGTAGTGACTTACATATTGTAAACTGTTTGGTCCAATCTTGAAATTAATTTTGCTTCGTGGGATACGCTGTTTTCTAAAATGCATGACATTTGATTTTGAACAGTTAACACTAAGTCTCCATCGTTGGCACCAACTGTATAACACATCTAAGCAACGTTGCATATCATTTTCGTTCTCTGTTAGAATAACAATGTCGTCAGCATATAATAGAAGACTAATTTTCTCATTATCAAAAGGTATTCCAGTTTCTAGATCTTTAATTTTAGTACCTAAATCGTTGACAAATAAAGCGAACAATGTAGGCGATAAATTATCCCCTTGGCGGACCCCGTTTGAACACTGGAACCAATTTGTACGATGTTCATTTACGCAGACACATGATTCTGTGTCAATGTATAAGCTAGAAATAGCATTATACATGTTTCCGTCAATACCTTTTAATTGCAGTTTGTATTGTAATAAATCCGTATCTACATAATCAAATGCTTTTTGCAGGTCCACAAAGGTAGCAAATGTTGATTTCCTATTCTGAATAAGGCAATTCAAAGAAAACACATGATCCTCACATGACCTATCTCTTCTGAAACCGTTTTGTTCATCAACAATTAATCCGTTGTCTTCTAAAAATTTTTGCACTCGGTTATTTGAAGTAGAACTGTAACATTTCGCAATTACCGAGAGTAAACTAATCCCTCTGTAATTCAGTGGAATTCTCGTGTCAATAGCAGAACCTTTCGGAATTGGTCGAATTAGTGCTTTCCTCCATAACGACGGAACTTTTCCTGTGTCGAAACAGAACTGAAATAACACCTGCAATAGTTTAATAATTGGTTCATTTTTAAGCACTTCATTATAAATTCCATCTATTCCAGGAGTTTTTTTCTCTTTCAAATGTAGAACAACTTTTTGTATTTCGTCTATATGAATGTCCTGATTCAGTATATCATTTGGTATATACAACGGGTCAAGCATATTATCTTCTAAAAGTCTTTTATGTTGTAATGCGTTTTCATAAAATTCATCATCGTAATCGTCATTGATGTTCATGTACAAATTTCTAAAATCGGATTCCCATTTGTTTATCACTGATTTCTCATCGAATGACGTAGAACCATCGTCATTAACACATTTTATCGGAATAGCATTCTTCTTCTTAGGACCAAGTTTTTGTAATTCTGTCCAAAATTTTTTCGGATCTTCTGTATTCAGAGTTTCTATTTGTAAAGTTAAATCCTGCTTATATTTCCGTTCATGAAATCGTAAACACTTATCGAATTTCTTTTGCGCCATAACAAATTTGTCCCGTGTCTCACGTTTCCCTTTACTGGTTTTAGATTTCCTAAATTGTTTTTCACAACTGTGCATAGTAACCCATAAATCACTTAATTCTTGATTCCAGAATGGTTTTTCGTGTTTAAAATGTTTTCTTGTTTTTCTAGACGCCTCATGATATGGTATTGTTTCTTCCATTTCTTTTGCAACAAGTTTGCATAATTCTTCGTAGACCGTATCAATGTCTTCTTGCTGTTCTCTGCATAGTTCAATTTGACGAATAACCATATATATAGCCTCTTTCGTGATGTCGGAGCACATACAGTTTGACGGTATTTCTTTAAATCTGAATCTTTTCTTTGTCGACAAAACTTTATGTTTTACATTTTCAGATTTAATCATAAAGTTTTCGACATAATCAAATATTAAAAACGCATGGTCTGGAATTCTACTTCTTGTTCCAATAATATGCTGGATTCTTTCGGATTCAATTATTTCATTGCATGTGATATTTTGGTTTCCATATAACGTGGACTACAATTAAAAAGTTTGAAAAATGTATACTTATTGAGAATGGGAATGAATATTTAATTTGCCTGTACAGTTGATAATGTTAACTACAAATAAAATTATATGGTCCATACACGTAATAATAAAAAACGTATTTCGTTGATGGAAAAAAAACATAGACGTTATAATATTTTGTTATTTTGACTATGATACATTATAGAAGGGCGAAAGATACTAGAGAAGCGTTCAAACTCATAAATCTAAAATGAACTGACAACGCCATGGCTAAAAAAGACAAAGACAAATAGACAAACAATAGTACACAAAACACAACATAGAAAAATAATGACTTAACTCCACCAAAAGCTTATATCCTTAAGGTTTCATGTGTAGTAATTATACTGTTTTGAAATAAACAAGACGAACTAATTTCCTGCAACATTGGTGTTAATATAATTGAATTATATGCGCTTTTCTTAAAAGTAAAAGCTTCGACTTGTTGTATAACAAGGTTTATTCCACAATTTTCATGTGTATATCAATTCAGGAATATGACAGTTGTTTATCATTTGTTAGGCATTTGTTTATTTTACCTTTACAAAAATATTTACACTTTCAACTGCATAATGAAATCTAAGGGGTCAATAAACTCATCATAGATATTTACGCCTTACGCGCGTGTCGTCTAAAAAGACCCATCAGTGACGCTCGAATAAAAAAATGCTAAAATGGCCAAATAAAGTACGAAGTTAAAGAGCATTTAGGGCCAAAAATTTCTAAACGTTTTGCCAAATACAACTGTTTCCTTAGCGTCCAGTTGCAAATATGTGCTGCATGTTCAGGAAGAGATCTAATTTAAGAATTCATGATATGAGAATGTAATGTAAAGTGGGTCAATCTTGTGGAGAGGAGAAAAAAAGTTTGCTTTGCAACACGCTATCTAATGACACTTCCGAGAGCGTGGAATTGTATATCAATACGCGGTACAAATCTTGAACCTCACATCCCAGCTGTACATGACTGTAAAGTTGACATCTCGATGAAGAACTATGTCCAATATCCTCGAGATATATCAAAAAGGTACTAAACGGGCAATTGTATCAAGTGTCAAAAGACATGCTCAGGCTTTTTCATTTTGTGAATGAATAAATGAATGAAACAGTTGTAATTGCTTAAAATAAATCATACAAGTACAATATTATAAAAACAAAATACTCCTATAATGTTAACCGACTTAGATAAACTATAATTATATTGCAGTGAATTTGTGGGCAGTTATTTCTTTTTGTGCTGGTACATTTATTCTATTGAGTTTTGGGTGTTGCTGTCTTGTCTGCTGTCCATGTTGGTATGTATTTATAGACACAATCTGATTTAAATACAGATCACGTGTCCAAGCTTTGTTTACACACGATGATGTGATTACAATCCGCTTAATCTTAGTTTCAGGGATATAGGAATCATATAGTTTCGTCGTAATGATTCACATTATCAAAATTTGGGAGACGGCCAGATATAACGAGCACTGTTTTAACAAAATTTGAATTTTATTATCAATCATTTGTTTTACACATTTTATACTTTATACTTCAGACATCTAACTGTTAAATTTTTGTTGTTATGATCTCCATCTGTTATTTTTATTGGTTGAGATATCTACTTTTAAATTGTGATTAAGTTTGATAGAAGTGCACCATAAGTCTAAAATATCTGGCTAATATGTAAATACTGTACTTTGAAATATTATGTTAAATATGGTTGCACTATATAATAAAAAAAATTAAATATGATATAAAAATAACTAAGTGTAACTATGTTGTAGTCGCCGACATTTAGATGACGAAAAGAAAAATCAGGTTGGACAAGAAAGAAGACAGACAGAAGCATGGACGTGTTAAACTACTCATCTGTATCCTCGGGATATTTTACGAACAATGGTGGTGAACACCGCAATTCGACAATTAAACGAAACAATAAAAATGAGAATGAAAAACACTTAAGAAAAAGAGATGCATATATGAAACGTTTGAACAATTTATTTATCATTATTTTAGGAAAGTTTTCATATCGTTTTTGCATGAATTCCAGTGAGAGTTTGATTCGCCTTAAACATGATTTAGTTATTATTTATTTATCATTCTTTTTGAAATGACTATCTCATTTCAACACTTGCAAGTCATAAAACAATGTTGTATCCTAATTATCTGACTAAAAACACGATTTTGTTCTCGATAAATAGTCGAATCAGCAGGTTTTTTCTTCAGCAGATTTAAATTTCGTCACTCTGTCTTTCCTTTTATATCTGGAAAAATATAAGATCCATTTCTAGTAATTGTTAGTATAAGAACATTTGAAATTGTCTATTAAGTTCTTCTTTGAAAATAATAATACTTAGCAAAAGTTCATTTTAATATATACTGCTTTCAAAATAAACTAAGTAAAATTTTAACTTCTGAGTGGTAATGCATCGTATTTAAAATCGTGTTTAAATAAAAGATCTTTGCAGATATTGGGTGATACTGAACTTTGCATAATACAAACGAATACTTTCTTATTCCCGCTAGTTCTACATCAATTGATACTATACTTATATCTAAATTAGGTTTATACAAACAAAAAAATTTGAAATCCCATCAACTCCACACAGAGTGTGTCCTGGAACTTTTTATAATGTCTAACATAGCGTTGTGAACTATGAACAATTTGTTAAACATAAAGGAAAAACAAAAAGGATACATGTGTATCCAAATGGAAGCGTTGATGTTTAAAAAGTAAGTACGTACGATCCAACAAGACACCACAAACAACAACAACATACTAAAACTATTCCAAGACACGATACTGACATGACAGCTATCGCCCATGTTTGTACTGAAATAAAAAATAAAGAAATAATGATAATTCATGTGTTTTTTTTTATATCTAAATTGTAAAATAACAAAAGTACCGAACTCTAAAGACAATTTCCTCTTTTTGATCATTGATAGTGTTGACATAGTTACAAACCTGATCCTGAACAGTTCTATTTTTTTTAACCTGTGACGTCACTTTTGTGGAGTTGACGCAGTCGTGTCATTTTAGTGTTATATTTAACATTGCCATACAATTGCGATGTTCGGGCAGCTACTAAACCAGGTTCATCCTACTATTTGTTCTTAAAATGGCCTGTACCAAGTCAGAATAATGGGAGTTGTTATCTTATAGTTCGTTTCTGTGTGTGTAGCATTGTCGTTTGTTTTTTGTTAATTCTGTTGATTCGTTGTTTTCCACTTATAGTTGATGTGGTTCCCTCAGTTTTAGTTTTTAACCCGGCTTTGTTTTTGACTCTATCGAATTTAGACTTTCGAAAAGCGGTATACTACTGCTGTTTGTATTTGATGCCGTTATATTAGTCCTTTATGGTACTGTTTTCATCGTTGATGACTCATAAGTAGTAAGGCTTGTATTTATCTTTGGTATAGATACTTTTGTGTTGGCCTTTGATTTAGTTATTGTGGCAGATGTTGTTGTTGTAGATATCAAGGTTGTCATTGGACTTGCACTGAGCATTGGGAGTGTTGTTGTTATCTTAGTGGCAAATGATATAACATTTTTTTTGTAATTTATTGAGTTGCTGAAGAAATAGTCAATGTTGGTATAGTCTTGACTAGAAAATAGTTTAACATACAGATTTGGGGAAAAAACAGGTGGAATAAACATAAGTAATATTTTATCTCAAAAGTTGAAGAAAACGTGGCAACGCAATGACAAAACAACGGGAACACTATAGTCAACAAAAGACAATACAGAAAACCATAGACTTAAAATTACCCCTAAACATCGGGGGAGATCTCCCATTGCTTCGGAAGAATACTAGAATAACTTATATGCTCATTTGTTTTACAATGACGAACTCCAAATGTTAAATCGACAAAATTACTACTTGAACACTGACTTTTGAGCTGATGATACACTCAGGGGAATGCAATCCGAACGGTAAATAACAGACTGCATATAAAACAAATAAAGGATTATTAAGAAAGATAACAACAACAAAAAATAGATTCAAACAAAACAATAGTTGATAGTATTATTTCTAGGAATTCATTTATATCGTACCTAAATTGAATGTTACTTGTATGAAAATATTAACTGTCCAAAAATGTGATCATAGAACAATTAAGTACAACGAATCTCTGGTGTATTGGTTAGAGCTATAAGTTCATACACGATAGAAAAAAATCTCTTGTTAACAATTCTAATAACGAAATCATAAATGAAATTGAAAATGAGAATGGGGAATGTGTCAGAGACAACAACCTGATCGAAGAGCAGAAAACAGACAAAGGCCAAAATGGGTCTATAAACTTCCTATTCCATATTTGACAGCCGTTGTGTTCCTCTCAAACAATACACATGTTTCATTGACTATATATCACACAGTTGGTTTTTGGCCAATTCGTTTCAGCAGCTCAATGACATACAGTACATCATTTACGCAGCTTTAATTATAAGTTCAAAAATGACAGAAAGAATTTAAAAGAATTAGGTTTCGTATTGCTCAGTCTTTACTTTTCTTTATAGTGTTTTGTGTACTGTTGTTGTATTTTATCTGTTTTTACCATGGTATTATTAGTTTTGAATGAGTTTGAATGACCCATTAGCATCTTTCGTCTCTCTATTTCAAGGTTCGAGTCACAATTTGAAAATAAATTAAAACATACCAGTAAATAGGAAAAAAAAAAGATTCCATTACTGCAACACGTTACGGTATTTCTCCACTTGAGACCAGTAAATTTTAATATTTAAAGCGCGAGGCCTGTCGAGCTGTTTAAATAGTTAAAATTTAACTGTTGAGAGCGGAGAAATATGGAAATGCACGAGTTATCGTGCTGGAATCTGTTTCTCTAATGATTTGTATCCGTCTTTTTCAAAGATTTGCAGAGTTGTGTTCTTTAAATTTGACGTCATCAGACATGGTCGCCCTTTTAAAACAACGTCGCAATATGAAATTCAGAAAAAAAAACATGATATTTAACGTTGTATATAAATTTTGACTTATCATTTGCTGAGACAAGATTTTTCACTAGTGATGAAACATATATTTCTCACACCGCTGAAGAAATGTGAAAAAGGACACAAAAAAGAGAAACAATAAAATTGAGAATGGAAATGGGGAATGTGTCAAAGAGACAACAACCCGCCCAAATAAAAAACAACAGCAGAGGGTCACCAACAGGTCTTCAATGTAGCGAGAAATTCCCGCACCCGGAGGCGTCCTTCAGCTGGCCCCTAAACAAATATGTACTAGTCCAGTGATAATGAACGCCATACTAATTTCCAAATTGTACACAAGAAACTAAAATTAAAATAATACAAGACTAACAAAGGCCAGAGGCTCCTGACTTGGGACAGGCGCAAAAATGCGGCGGGGTTAAACATGTTTGTGAGATCTCAACCCTCCCCCTATACCTCTAACCAATGTAGTAAAGTAAACGCATAACAATACGCACATTAAAATTCAGTTCAAGAGAAATCCGAGTCTGATGTCAAAGCCTTGTTCTCAAAAACTAGTGACATAATTGTTATCAAAATTTCTCCTTAAAAAAGTTGGATCTTAGAGATGTCAACTAGGAATTGAGAAATGTCAACTTCGAACTGAGAAAATGTCAACTTGTAACTGAGAAATTCACAATGGAAATGAAAACTTTGAAAATATAAAATCATTACCAGCATTTCGTTAAATTGTATTGCAATGCGTGGAAATATTCCGGGTATGCATTCCGCTTATATTAACCACATATCTATACAACTTTGTGAACAACGTATAATAATATTATATTCTCTGCTTGACGTTTATATTCATTTTAAAACAGGTTGTAGCATTGCCAATACGTCGATTATTCTTTAAACTGATGAATCAATAACTAAACATTTTCTTTTTTGATGACAACATTTTAAAACTTACAATAAAAAAAGATCCTCTAAAGTAAAGAGAACATTTATAACTATTTTGTTTTGAATTCAAATGTTCCTGTTATCTTACATTTTCCACAGGTTTTATATTCTGTATTATTAGCCTGCCACCAACTTAAAGGAACGTAACAACCATGTAAGCACTTTCTTCAGTGAATAATATTTATAACAAGTGATCATCTTCTTTCTCTCCTATACTTCTTCACTATATGTGGCATTACACGAACCCCACGACGCCCTTTGTTTCACAACACAATAATAGCGACCTTATCTATATGTATCACTCAAATCAAACACAAAGTATCAGAAAATATAAATGCGTGAGCAAATATGTTGAAAGTTTATTGCTCATTTACTTTTAGATGATATTGTAACTGTTTTTGTTTTGGCAGCTGACTGGGTATGGGTTTCGTTCATTAATGAGAACCATGGGTGAACTTGTTACCTTGTGTGTAATTTAGTCTCATTGCAATTATACCACATGATCTGATTTTTATATGTGGTATACAATCAACCGTATTTAATTTATTTAAAACTTTTAATGTAATGATGTTTTGAATTTTTAAAATTGCCTTTTACCCTTGTCACAGTTATGTCTCTCATATCTAAGAGAGCACAGACAGAATAATTTATTATTCATTAGTATACATATTTCTTGTTGGCAAGGATATCTAAACAACTTTTTAGCATGTCTTCTGTTGCCATAAACACATTGTCTGATACACCGGACTTATTTTGAATAGACATTACTAATAATTTAAAAATGATTATTTATATACATGTGTAACATTGGCGCGTTATGGTAGTATTTCTCGTCAAAATCTAGTTTATCGAACTGTAAATAAAACTAGATTTGCCATTGAAAGCAATAGCGGATGTCACCCTTTCCCCCATTGACACTAAGCGGGAGCCATTTCAAAAAAAATTAACAGTGAATGCATATATATGTACGGCTATATATCTTTCTGTAAATTTCAGAGTATTTAAAAAAAAGTACAATTTCTGTTTCCATAGCAACGTCAGCCATTTTGAAAATTCCAAAGTCAAAAGTCTCATTTATACATGCCAGTTAACAATAATTTAAAGTTTCATTAAGTTTGGAGCATTTTGAAAATATTTGACATTTTGCAGTTTCCATGGCAACGGTGGCTATTTTGGAAATTTCTACTTCAAAAGTCTCATGCAGATTTGACAGTCAACATTCGTAAAAGTTTTATCAATTTTGGAGCATTTTGAATTTTTTGAAATTTCTAACATTTTGGCTGGTTTCTATGGTAACAGAGACCATTCTAAAATGTTAATGACAGATGCCACATTAGTACATGAGAGGGAACATACCATAAAAGTTTCAATGGATTTGACCTACCATTATAAGTGAGTAATTGCTACTTTTAAGAATTTCTCATAGGGTCTAATGGTAAATGTGTATTCAGATTCCATGGTAATGGCAGCCATTTTGGAATTTATAAATATGGTCAACACATCTTGTCATGCCAGGCAACATTTCCATAAAGTTTCGCCAAGTTGGGTCTTATAATGAAAGATTGAATGGATTTGCAATTTTGATTTTTCTTCTTCACATTTTTGCTGTTTCCATTGTAACGGCAGCCATTTTAAAGTTCCAAAGTTGCACTGCAACTTAAAGTCAGTGGTCCTTGTTATAGTGAACTATCATTTAGATTGGTTCCATTGGCTCTTAGAAAACTGCCGGACAAAAGTAGGTGGAAGAAAAAATAATAATAAGAATAGGGAAAAAGAAACAGAGGAAAAGCAATATGTCATCCGACATTGTCGATCGGGTGACATAAAAAACGAGAAATAAATGACAATTAATTTAAAGAACTAAGGAAATAATGATAATAAGTAAACTCTTATTAGTTCATAATATTGACTAAGATACTAATTTTGTTATATATCGAGTAAACATACTATCCTTAGTTGTTACTAATATTGTGTTAGTTTTATACTTGTTTTTGTTGCTGATGGCATTGTGGTTGTCTTTGTAATCGTTTGTTTTGTTGTTGTCTTTTTCGCTGTTGGTATTGTGGTTGCCGTTGTCGTCCTTGGTTTTGTTGTTGTCTTTGTCGTCGTTGGTTTTGTTGTTGTCTTTGTCGTCGTTGGTTTTGTGGTTGTCTTTGTCATCGTTGGTATTGTTGTTGTCTTTGTCGTCGTTGGTTTTGTTGTTGTCTTTGTCGTCGTTGGTTTTGTGGTTGTCTTTGTCATCGTTGGTATTGTGGTTGCCTTTGTCGTCGTTGGTATTGTGGTTGTCCTTGTCGTCGTTGGTATTGTGGTTGTCCTTGTCGTCGTTGGGTTTGTGGTTCTCGTTGTCGTCGTTGGTATGGTGGTTGTCTTTGTCGTCGTTGGTATCGTGGTTGTCTTTGTCGTCGTTGGTTTGGTCGTTGTCCTTGTCGTCGTTGGTTTTGTGGTTGTTATTGTCGTCGTTGGTATTGTGGTTGTTTTTGTCGTCGTTGGTTTTGTGGTTATTGTGGTTGTTTTGATGGTTGTAGGTAATGTGGTTCGAACTGCAAAATAATCAAAGTTGATTAAACTTTTATGTCATTGTTTATCAACATTCGAATAAATGGCAATTTTATAAGTTTGATTTGATGGGCGCAGAGGTCATACATATGCAAGATAATTTGTTATGGAAGTTATAGAAAGCATAGACTTTATTTCTTTATTTCTAGAAATTGACACGATGAACTATTGGGATAAATAAAAGTTATTTTTAGTTATTAACGTCTTATAATACTTAGTAAGAAATTATACTCTATCGAACATTTAGATATAACGGGATTTACAATAATTACCGTTAACGATATATCTGTACCATTTTAATGAGATTTCAGAAATAGAGGTGACGAATTTCTAATTAATACATAATTATAAAGATGAATGATGATTTATTGAGGTTTAGCAGAACGTGCCGTTATATATATATATATAGTGTTTATGTTCTACGTTTTTAACTCTACTTGATATTCGACTTTAGACAGAGAAAAGAGATGGAAAAAGTTTGTTAACCAAATTATCGGGACTATATAAAAAGACCAAAAAACTTCAAACCTATCATCATGACGGGCAATACAACTTCACAGTATAAAAAGTATATAAATATTGAAAAGAGGGACAAAAGATACCATGTAAATGTACTTTACATTGGCACTTGTATCCCATCGTCTTAAATCTATATATTTATAAAACCGAAATTTATAACGCATTGTTACATCTATATCTGATACTAAAAAATGTACTTACATATTTTGTTTAATAGAATGATTGTGTAAAAGGGCATCACAAGATAAAGAATTCCTTAACAGCACCTTGCACAGATACGATTTCAATTATGTTCCTAAATTACCATATACTTGGTGTGCCTTGAACTATTTTCATACAACTTTTCAATGTCTTTGCTAGTTGTGTATAATAAATTTTTATTATGTGTTCAAAAAAGAGAAGCATTGCAAATACCTAGATAATACTAAACAGACGAAATTATTGTTAAATTATGCCAAAAAAGGTTCTATGCATATGTTTAAGCTTACCTTCACAGCAGGATCCTCCATAGCCAGAAGGGCAGATACAATTATTACGTTTTATATCAAATGTTCCTCCTCTCTGACATTTTCCACAAGATTTGTATGCTGTTGCATTTTTCTGCCACCAACTGAATGGAATATTACAACCGTGTAAGCACCCTTTTAGTGAATTATATTTAGATTGATCACAACAGATATATTTCCATCTTTCCTGTACTCCTCCTCCTCCACATGTAGCATTACAAGAACCCCAATGAGCCCATTGTGTAACTTGACAATAACCATATGGGTCACATGCATCACATGAATCATTCAAGAAAGTGTATAACAATACTTTGAAAGTATACGCTAAAACGTTGATTTTCATTCTGAAGACTTTACTATTCTGAATAATGACACAAAATACAAAACAATATCATACACATGAACACAAAGAGATCTGATAACATAAAGTCGAAGGATTATTATACCAATAAATATTTAATAAAAAAATGCTTCTCATAAAGCAAACTGTGTGCAAAGTTATTGAAACACAAACATTTAATAAAAAACTATATCAGAAAAAACCCATTCGGATTGGATTTAAGTATTATTCAGAGAAATAAAAAAGATATATTGTTTAATGATAAATACAACATTAAATAGAAAATGTTTGTCCACTTTGTTAATTACACTTTGGGGGAAAATATGGAATGTGATTAGGAAGATACTATAAAATTAGGGAAATCAAATTGGTGAAGATGTACTAATCGGGTACTCATTGGATTTACCGAGCGATACTGAAGTACTCGCTCGGTAAAAAATTACAATATGGGAGCACAAAATTATCCCTATTTCATGTATTGGGGGTCGTTGTCTTATAAACGTAATACCCCCAATACTATTATCTAGGAATAGATAATAGTCCTAGCTATTTTATTCCATAATTAAATGCTCATTTACTACATGTACTTATTTTGTAAACTGGCTATTATCTTATCAAGTAATTATTCAATATGTATAGACAAATTATAACTCAAACAACAGTCTTTGGGAACCGTAAAAACATCATTAACTCATCATCAAAGGGGATTATGATTAGAACCTTTTAATGCATTGAATCATTTTCTGAGGGTTGACACGGGGTGCAACATTTTTGTATTCTTTTTTTAATTATTATCTTGTTGACTTTACTAAGACGAGGCGATTTTTGATCTGTGTTAGAAATCTTAACAGTCCTGATGATAAAAAATGAAAAAAATATGCTCTGAGTGGCGGTATAAAGGTAAAGGAATGACTAACATTTACTAAACAGTGCTCTTTTTTCATAGACTAGCTCTGGAGGAAAACGCAATCATTCGAATCGTAGTTTTTTTTTTTTTTTTTTAGTAAATTTGATAAATATTTAATTTCCTGGAAGGCGCTCTCAATAAAAATATGTTTTGTTTAAACTTAAAATTCAACAAAATTCTTACAGGTAATCAATTAGTCGAGTATCATTTTAGAATAATTCAATACTCAGTACTACCGAGCGATACTCGAGTACTCGAGTATTCGTTGCCATCCCTACATAAAATACATACATTTTGAAGAATAGTAGAAATGGCATTTTCTACTAAAACTTCATTTGACAACAAATCTATACAGGGTTTATACAGATGTATATGTCAGTTTCTGGTTCTAAAGAATCCATGTTTTATACTCATAATACATAGAGTTTTAACTTTAGATCAGGTTACATGTAACACCACCAGTACGATTAGTGTTAAGTGTTGCAGCAATCATCTTGCGTTAATGATGTCTTTTTATGATAAGGTAATTATGTTTCTTTTTGGATAAGTTTATAAAATATTTTCTCTAATTGTATGAAAATTTATCCCTTTCCGAACCCATTGTATTAAAAAAATTTAATCAACGTGTCGTTGGCGGTGATCTTAAAATATTATTGGATGATTGTAAGGGTCATAACCTTTTAAGCTAACTGAATGAATCAAAATAATGAAATGGACAACTTAGTGGAGTGTAAAAGGCACTCGAAGGGGATTTTCGTTTCACAAAAAAAGTAAATTTATTTTTTAAACATAAACAGATTCTTACATAGTTACTTGTGGATAATCGGATTTATCCAATCTCGATAGGCATATTATAAATCCTAAAATCCACGTCAAGGCTCGGACTTTAAAATTGATAATTTAACTATTTTGATTGTATGAATCTGATAATCCACTGGTATCAATGTAAGATTTTTAATTTCTCTATAAATAAAAGGAGCCTGTAATTCAGTGGTCGTCGTTTGTTTATGTGTTACATATTTGTTTTTCGTTCATTGTTTTTACATAAATCAGGCCGTTAGTTTTCTCGTTTGAATTGTTTTACATTGTCTTATCGGGGCCTATTATAGCTGAATATGTGGTATGGGCTTTGCTCATTGTTTAAGGCCGTACGGTGACCTGTAGTTGTTAATGTCTGTGTCATTTCGGTCTTTTGTGGATAGTTGTCTCATTGGCAATCTTCTATTTTATAAATATGTAAAACCTGTTTCAGTAATCGCAATATTATGATAATATGTATTATGCTTGTTTCATTATAATGAATACCATTACAGAAAAAGAGGTATTTGAAAGACGACGAGTTATACTTATTCTTTGTCTTTAGATATGATTTATTAACTGATGGCAGATAGATAAAATGACTTCGTTCAATCATAATTGTTTTTTTTCTCACTTTTTATGTTTTACAAGTCTGATAGAAATTTATTATCACTGTTCAGTTATTAAAGTTTCTTCATGTAACCGCCATGACGATACAATCATTTTAATGAATTGTTAACATCTCTACTTATATATATATATATATTTTAATTTATATGACAGCTTATAATTTGTCGCATTTTGTATTCAAATTCCCTTTTACCGTGAATTACCTTTGCATACCACAAAACAAAACCCCCATATATGTAGTGCTCCAAAATTATCGTGACATTAGTTTAAGTGTTCACATACGTTAAATATTTTTAACAACCATGTACATAACAGTATTCAAATTGTGAAGATCCCCCTAAAAAACATATGTTAAGAATTTTATTCTGCTTTTAAACCCCTTTTTTCTTTCTTATTAAATAAATACAATCATATTATTCACTTGCCATAGTTTTGATGAAAGACTGCACAAATATTTTTCAGGACTACTTTGGTTTTTAATCAAGGACATGTACTAGATGTAATGTTATACACCTTACTATTTCAGTTTTGCAAGTTTCTTCAAAAATAATTCAGTTAATGAAAGTTTTGTATGAGAAAAACTTCTTTAATTACATCCATATTTAACCACGCAATGTAGATTGATGAGATTCATTTCACTGCTGAGTTTGAATATTTTTAAACTTTACAACACAAGCTTATTTCAGTTAATGAATTATTTAAAAGATAATCGAGAGATACCAAATGGATATACAAAGTCATACGTCGAATATAAACTAACAAAAATCGTTTTGGAACTAAAAAGAAAATGACAAAAATGACAACTAATATTGTGCAAAACACAACATAGAAAACTAAAGTCTGAGCACCAAGTTACCAACCAAACACTATGTTGCATTGTATAGCACTTTCTTCAGCGCTAGTTCAGCAATGTCGTGCTAGAATTTAACCCTATCAATATCGTTGACCTTTTGTACGGATTTTCTTATCCCAACGTTAATTTTTGAAGTTTACATTTGGCATATTTGGTCAATGATAGGTTTTAACAATATATATCAATAACAATTTTGTGGTAAACAAAAACGTATGTTAAACATACATTTTTAGGAAAAGATGCAAGTCATCAAGTTCTGCTAAAATTATTTTAAAAAAGCACAATTTAGAGCGTTCATTATTTTGTATTTAAGATTTTGATTTCGACTAGAGTGTTTAATGGAGGTGACATTGATGTTCATTTCAAAATTTTAATGGATTATTTATGTCGAAAGATGGTAAAAGGTCACTTAAAATTAAGGCAGTATGGTTTTACGAATACAAATATTCAGACACTACGAGTCCAGTTACACACTCATTTTCTTAAAGTTAATTTGTTTTTTTGTTTCATATCAATCACCGCTGAAATTACTTGAAATGAATTTATGGTTTGAAGCTGAGCACTGTATCCAAAATTAAAGCCATTTTCCTTTTAGTTTAGCGTTCAAACAATTTGTTATAACTTAATATCAATTTCCACTTAGTGAGCATGCCTTTTCAGAAACTGAGTAAAATTAACCAGTGCTTATAATATGTTTGGTCGATTCTTGGCAATATTTCAGCCTCCTTTCACATTGCAGGTTTAATATTCCAATATTCCGTTTCTTTTTTTACATTTTAACAAAGACATTATTTGCATTTGTAAATTTTTCAATATACGCAACTTACTAAGATTGTAAAAGCTAGAGATCGTCTAAAATTCTAAAACTAATTCAATTAAAGTTTGGCTCTTAGCCTTTGTGGTGAAAATTTGTTCTCTAATTATTTATGTTTTTTACGGGAAAAATCGAATTTTTATAATGTTCGCTTTGTTTTTTTGGCCATAGAACTGTTTTTAGTCCAATGCTAGCTCTCTATTACGCCCTGCGATAATCCGAAATTCATACTCCATTGGAGGTGTTGCGGTACCTATAATCAAATATCACAAAGAACTGTTCATATTATTTTGATAATTCTTTGAGGTTATGAAAAGCCTTACACTTTTATCTCAGGTACACATAAATATAAACAAAATTCCACTGATGAATGAAGTTTCAATTTTATACAATGATGATGATTTTCACGCACCACTTCAATGCATTTGGTACGTAACATTTTGTTTTGTTTTAATCTGTGCTCAACTCTTTTATTTTTCTCACAATCATTCGTCATCTACATAGTCACTAAAAAGTCATGATATAAACAACTGAATTTGGTTTCTTGATGAATTACAGTTACATCATAGTATTCCTGTTGCGTGCAGTCTTATATTGGTTTTGAGTAATCTACTTATTCTTTTTCGAGGTATACAACCACATATCTAATGAAGGATATTCGCTATTCTGTTTAAAAAAAACCTAGCATTTAAAAGACTGTTATGAATTGATAGTTGCTGCATATATTTGTAACAGAACTATAAAAAATGAAAGATTCGTGTTCTTTCAAAACATTTGCATGGTAAAAACATTTGCCTAACTTCTTGTCCTTTTATAACGTCCTCCTTTTAGGTTGCATTTCTGTAAATATTGACAATGCAATTTCCCATAGGAACTCCTTTTACGGCTAAAACTGTACCACTTTTACTATGAAGTTTTGAAAAAAATCTTATCCTAGAATTGAAAGTTCATATGCACCACAATTTTTTTCAAAGGTCAAAATATAGGGCTGTGCGGCATATTTTCAACGTTTATATGCCTTGAACTTCTCAGAGTTTAAACTTACACTAATTTTCTTAACTACCCCTACCTCGAATGAAAGGTTACCACAGATTTCAATGTAAACAATATGCACGTGTTTATTTACTGGTAACATTTCCAAGTTCTGTCTCTGCGATATGGAACACAGAGAGCATAACTGGGAATCAGTATGTAAACAAAATTAATTTTCTATGAATATTCTATTACTCCCCAAAAGAGGCGTGTTTTGAGAAACAGCTGTATTTACAAAGTGCAACCTATAGTCAAATTTGGTGTTATCCTTATCTTACAGTTATTAAAGTATGGGAAGAAGAAGTTTGATTTTGAACACTTTACCTTGATAATTGTCTAAACATATCGCATACAGTCAAATAAAATTAATAATCACAACAACATCTGTCATGTGTATCAACGTTTGAATTATGATAGTTCCTGCAATATAAAGTGTAAATGCATGAATTTAAGATTCAGTATTTTATTTTTATGAAAATATAATAAATTAATGTCAAATGAACCGAAATCATAATATATTCTTACGTAGCGTCATATTTCGACTCTTCAAAATTGAAGAGTCTATCCTAAATTGTAGTATTGAAGAAAATTGTATGGCCTTCCAAATACAGTTTCGATTCCTAACATCATTGAAGAGACATTTATTGACGAAAACTGGACAAAAGTCATGGTGTACAAATTTTTGCACCTCGCGTTGCTGTATACCATCTATGCCGCAACTTTATTCTTTTCTGAATTGCAATAAATTATTATAAGATCCATTTTGTTACATCTGGTTTCATTTATTTGGCAATCGCCAATGGAAGTAAGCAAGGTTTAAAAACATCAGCTATTCGGTTGTTTGTCAAATGCGTTTTGTTAAAATATACTTTTTCACTTTTTCGGTCTTTTGGAAAATGTTGTTTGTGCTATATGTAGACCCTCAACCAAAAAAGGAGTAGGTCCGGTGAGGGCCGTTTTTGGCCTCAAAGTTCAGGTTCATAGGAAAAAAAAATTTTGGACACTTTTTTAACACTTAAGTGTCTACTTTAGTCAAATCAATTAGTAGATGTGAAAGATTTTAACTGATTTTGTCACTAAAAACGCTCCAAATCAAGCTTAATATGACAAATCTTTCAAATATGCCATAATATGTCACTTTTCAAATGTTTTTTGTCAGAAATGAAAGTGGTCGCATCCGTATGTATTATCATCAAATACAACTTACATTTAAATATAAAGAATGAACACAAATGCTGTCACTTCCATTTCAAACGGAAACCGTCAAAATTAACCAAAATGCATACATTTCGAGGATTTCAGTGACTTAATGATGCTAATACCCGATATAGGTGCATTTTATTATCAAAACAGCCCATATTTATGTAGCAGAAGTATTCTTCTTAACAATTAATAGCTAAAAGTTTACATTTTTACAAGTTTGTAAAATTACTACAATTTGGGGCCCAAAAGGGTCTTACTGGACCTACTCCTTTGTTTTAAATGGACACGTATAAAAATTTCGGTTTTATCTAACGCAATCACAGGTTTGAACGTTGTTTTCAATCCGGTTTTCGACAATAAATGTCTCTTCAGTGATGTAAGGAATCGAAAAGGTATTTGGAAGGCCATATAATGTACCTCAATTTCTGATAGACTCTTGAATTTGAAGAGTCGAAATAGGATCAACGGATCAAAGTTACCAAAAGGAAAAATTAATGCAAACACAAACGAAAAAATATAAACAAGTCTAAATTGAAAACAACGTTAAAACTATGATTGCTTAGAATAAAAACCGCAATCTTCATACGTGTTCATGCAAAACAAATGTCTTGATCGAGGGGTCTAAACCAAAAGATGGTATACAACAAAAATGAGGTGCATAAAATTTTACACCGTATCCGGATTACGACAATTAGTGTGTATTCAGTGATGTTAGGAATCGAAACGGTATTTGTACTTGTAATTGATTTACATGAATTATATTTATTTAATTCGAAACGAAATAGTACAGCTAAACTGCTCAATATGCATGTTCTCAGAACAAAAGTTATAAAATTCTGCCAGAAATAAATTATCGGAATATTCCAGCCCGTAAGAATTTTAAAGCAGTTTCAGACAAAACATTTACACATCATATCCCTTTATTCGATGAACAGTGTTAAGTAAGAGATTTAAAATATACACCAACCACGTTCAAGAAGGTTTACGTTATCAGCATTCAAGTACTTTTAAAGAAGTTTGTTTGGTTTTAATTGTCAGCGAAACAAATTGATCAAAGACATTCTGACCTTTTATAGATATAGTGTGACATTTAAATGATCATGGATTACGTCAAGTACTGTGTTTGAATATGGAATGCCTTTATGAGATTTTGTCTAGCATTTGTTATAACTGTCTCACTCGGCTAATGTCAAAAACTTTGTTTTTCCTCAGATGCAAGTGCCATCTTGTGTGTCATCTAATATCTAAAAGAATTAGCCACACGATTGTTGCAACGAATCTCCGAAAGGTGAATTTATATATTTATTAAAATATTTTTTTCAATCCTGTTTACTATAATTATTGCAAATAATATCTGATCTGCCAAAGGTGAATATATATATTTTATTAAATATCTATTTTCAATCCTATTAATAATGAGTTTATTTATAAACTGGAAAAAAAGAAGTACAGCGATTAAAAAAGACGACACAAAGGAATCCAAGTATAAGTGCGAGGTTTGGCATGCCATAAAACCAGGTTCAACCCACCACTTTTATTCCCCTTTAAAAGTGTCCTGTACCAAGTCAGGAAGATGGCCATTGTTATAATATTGTTCGTTTCTGTGTGTGTGTTGCATTTTAACGTTGAGTCGTTTGTGTTTTCTCTTATTTTTTAGATAAGACGTGGCACGGTACTTGTCTATCCCAAATTCATGTATTTGATGTTATATTTGTTATTCTCGTGGTGTTTTGTCTATTGCTTGGTCCGTTTCTGTGTGTGTTGCGTTTCGGTGTTGTGTCGTTGTTCTCCTCTTATATTTAATGCGTTTCCCTCGGTTTTAGTTTGTTACCCCGATTTTGTTTTTTGTCCATGGATTTATGAGTTTTGAACAGCGGTATACTACTGTTGCCTTTATTTAACATGTTTTAAGATGTTCAAAAATTATAAACCGAGGTATCACATTAAAACTGAGGCTTATAAGGCATTATTGATTATTCAAGATTAAATCATTATTCTGGTTAGAACAGTATCATGCAATCAAAACACCTAGATGTGCTTTAGGGTGAGCATATTCTGTTAAACATTCATTTCAATGCAAACGGTTCGAAAGTGATACCCAATTGTTGCTAAATGAAACCGAAGGTCATGACACACGTTGAGGAGTTATTCAAGAGCCATTATATAAGATGCATTGAAAAGATTTAGTCATGGAATGTCTCACCGATGACAATAGTAAAAAAAACGGAAATTCAATTATTAGTTTGGTAGATTTATTTTACGTTTCAATGATACCCAAAATAGTTGTTTCACAAACCAGCGTGTTAATTATTTCATATTCGTAATTATAAAGCAGCCAATGAATGTTCAAAGGAATGATTAGCATTCAAATCATTTATTTGAAACGTAATACCGCAATGAACTTTCAAGTTATGGGATTTTACGTCTCGTTACCTCAATTTTGTGCCGATAGATATAATAGCATACATTACACAAAAATTGTGATATCAGTATAATGTTGTGAAGCTTCAAAATTAACAACCAAAAGCGTAATATTTTCTCAAACGGCGGACATACTCGTAAGTTCCACAAGTGTCAAATTTGGCCTGGAAAGCTAAGTTCATTGTTTTCAAATACAAAATATTTATGGTTGATATCAAACATGTCAGGACATGAAGCAGAACTATTTGTTTCAAGCTTTTCTTGTAAAGCGTTGACATTTACACCCAAAAAAAGATATAAAAGGAGTCCAATAAGTAAGTTATTATACATGTATGTAAGAGATCTTGTTATTTTACCTCAGACTAAAATAACAATGTTAATTTACCTGTTTTCATTGAATTGTCGTGGAAAATAAAATACTGTGCTATTTATGTCGCCATGAGATGAACACTTTTGATGGTCCTTTTCGTTTTATTTTGAATTTTCAACATATTTTTTTTGTTTTTGATTTAAAAATGGTCGTAAATTTGATTGCAAATATATTTGTTGCAACTCACTTAAGCCTACATCTTTAATGAGAAAGGTAACTATGCTAGATATACTTATACTGAATGTGTGATTTAAGCTGTAAACTTTTGCATTGATAATATTAATGTATGTTTCTGCAATACAGTTTATCTACAGGTTGTAGGTATTCCTATGGGTATCAATTGTGCCCCTTTTTAGCAGACTTGTTCGTGTACTGTTACGATTTTTAAAAGGTTTTTTTAAAAACCAAACTCAGTAGAAACCTGTTTAAATTATACTGAACTTTACGATATGAGGAACGATCATACGGTGTTTATATATCACAATTCGTTCGCTACGCCCGTGTCTGGTGTGTCGTTTGGTATTTCAATGAACGTTATCTATGCCTTACGGGTACATTTTCAGATACTTCCATAAATGAATGACAAACTTTACTAAATTCATCCATAAATACAAAGATTTGGATTTTAATTTTGATTGTACTGGTAGAAAACATATTCAAAACCGGATAACTCACCCTCATTTTTATGGAGATGTTGTGTATCTAGCCCGGAAATTTAGAATCGATCCGGATAAACTTTTTAATCCTTTAAATACATTTAATCTTAAAGGTTACCAATTCAACACTGAAAAAACGATTTTTTGATAGTTTTTAATGATATAAATATTGATTTTGTTATAAGTGAATTAAAATCAAACAAGATATTATGTTTATTAAATATGGACCTGCATGCCTCTACAATCTGTTCATATCTGTATCTTGGCATTGCACGCAATGTTTTCTCTGAAGTTTAATGACGTCTTCACTGGTACTAAATCTATTGCATATCGGATGGGTACGGATGTATTTTTTATTTGCTGTGGGGGTGTAAACGTACTCGTCATCGCCCTATGTATTTTAAGATGTTTTCTATTTGTTTTTTTTATGAGATGAGCCGTTTTTAACTAATTTTTACAATTTGTTATTATGCTGTGCCGTTGGTGAGTTGGAAGCCCGCTAACATGTTTCACCACATTTATTGTTTGCAAGTCCATAGTCCTGAGCCTGTTATTCAGTTGTTGTCATTGGTTGCTGTGTTACATATTTGTCTTATCGTTAATGTTTTTGTACATTAATAAAGCTGTTATTTTTTCTTGTTTGAATTGTTTTACATTTGTCATTTCGGGGCCTTTAATAGCTGAATATACGAGATAAGCTGTGCTCATTGTTAAAGCCATATGGTGACCTATAGTTGTTAATTTCTTTGTAATATTGTCTATTGTAGAGAGTTGTCTTATTGTCAATCATACGACATCTTCTTTCTATAGCTGATACGTAAGTTGATAACAAAAATAAATATTTCCTTTAAGTCAATGGTTAGCTATGATGCATATTGTGATATAGGACATTAGTTTATAAATCCTCATTGAAATTCAAGCAAAGAAAAGGGGACACATAATTGCCTTTATGTATGGCATGCTTTATATACAGAATCGTATATATTAATTCTAAAGTATACCATAATACTTGATGCTTCCTTTAAATTTCACTGCTTCACCTTATATGCATTTCATAAACCTTTCGAAAATCATGTAATGGATGCAATACCCTCTACCGTTAATAGGTGACATGATCGCTTAAATTTATCATTTCTAAATAAATGAGACGAATATAATATGTGTAAATTGTAACTGCGGGTCAAACAGTAAAATTGATTGTCACCTAATTTTCATATTGTACCCTATAGGGTAATGTTCGTGTCCCCGTTAATAGTTCCTTCCATCTTGGTAATATTCTTTTCGTTTGATCTTTCCAAATTATTACATATGTGCCTGTTTACTATACATATACGGATTTTACCTATTGCTTTGACTTTGTATAAATTACAGTGTATTTTAATTGTACGATTTTCGTATCCGAACCTAGAAAATTGAAAAACAAATTGATTCAGGAAGCTAAAACCTAAAGTTTTAAAGACAATATATAATAGAACACATCCGCGAAATCGCGGGGAAGAGAGCGTATGAAAACTGTAAAAAAAATATAACTTGAGAATTTCAGGAGAGGTATTATAAGTCAAAGGTACTTGGAGGACTGGGCACATTTTATTGCCCTTCCCCTTTTTCCAATTACCTACTATTTTTATTCATTCTGTTTTCTGTATACTATGAACATACATATATATATATACTAAAATTACCGCCGTGAATAGTAAAGACCCCCCCCCCCCCCCCCCCCCCCAAAGAAAACCATTGGAATTTGCATAGTATATGTATGTAGTATACAGAATATCAGTGATCGCCGTGGATAGTAAACTATTGGAATTGATAGTAAATAGCAAATACACTTTGTTTATAGTATATACATGATTATAGTATACAGAAAACAGAAAATAATTGTCCTGTCCCAAGTACTTATGCAAATTATGTAAAACAAGAATGTGTCCACAGTACACTCGAACTATCATTTTCTATGTTTAGTGGACCGTGAAATTGGAATAAATTCTCTAATTTGGCATTAAAATTAGAATGATCTTATCAAAGGGAACATGTATACTAAGTTTCAAGTTGATTGGACTTCAACTTCATCAAAAAGTACCTTGACCAAAAACTTTAACCTGAAGCGGGACAGACGAACGAACGAACGGACGGACGGACAGACGAACAGACGGACGAACGGACGCACAGACCAGAAAACATAATGCCCCTCTACTATCGTAGATGGGGCATAAAAATTAAAGAATTGTTGTCTCAATGCTTGAATTAACACCAAATGCAGATGTTTTGCTAGAACTAATGCCCAATTTAAAACTAACTGTACATACAGGTTTTGCAAACTAAATAAATAGGAAGAACTGCAAAACAAACAGTGTGTAAATACATAATTTACATACTAAAGACAACTGTCTGACACTTTTCGGACCATTTAGGTTTACCTTGAAGTTCTAGAGAAATGAATGTATGTAAGCATGTCTTTCAAAATATAATGTCTTTTAGTCTAGGGGACGTTCAGAACTCGAAATAAAAACTCGGGAGAAAATGACAATGTCATGACTTAACCGAAAGACTCGAAAAGACAAAACAATTTCACAAACATTTCATAAAAATTAAATCTAATGATTCGTTAACATATTAATGATGTTGTCACAAACTGTATAGTTTATATGGCAATAAAACTTTGAATTGAAAAAAAAATTGAATTGAATTGAATTGTTATTTACTTCATAGAATTTTGTTTTATTTCGTTGTTCAAATGCTTTGTATGTCGTAGTGATTTACTTCTACCGTATTCCTTCAGTATGACAAGGCAATGTGTTTTGTATTTTATTTTTATTTATTTCGAATAACTCTTTAGGAAACCCGATATAATTTACATGTTTCGTCACTTTGTTACATGCAATATTTGCAACTTGAAATGTAGAAAATCGACCAAAGAGACAATTACTAATAATTTTTCAAAATATGGAAGCCATATCATCATATTAAAGTGCATGCATATATATAAAACACACACTAGGGAATAGATAACAAAGTTAGTACAGGTAATGATGTTCCGTCTGTCCAGAACATTGATGAACCAGATTTATGTCAAAAAAACGTCTCGACCTTTTTGTAAAATTATTCTTTTTTTAATGACAATATCATGTTAACACTTGAAAGTCATGAATCAACGATGTATCTAAACACACTATTTTGTTACAAATAATCAGTCGAATCAACAGGATTGTTCTTCAGCAGGTTTAATTTTCGTCACTCTGTTTTTCCTCATATATCTAAAAATAAATGCATTGTTAAAATAGATCAATAAATTATTAATGGTAAGAATAGGAGGGTTACCCCTCTTGAAATAATTAAACTTCACAAAAGAACGTTTTAATACATACTGACAGACAAAAAGTTAAATAGGCATCCTAAATAAACTGACTAAAACTCAAAATTTTTAACTTATATAAGAAATTATGCTTCGTGTTCTTATATTACATGTTTTGCACATATTGGATGCACATATTGGATGAAACTCAACTTCGCATAAAAAACCCGAAAAGTTATTTTTTGTGTTAGTATATAATAGTTATGTATCAATGATATATCAGGACACATGTGTTTCTAGATCGAAACGTAAACAAACTCATTATAAACCGAGGAAGAAAAAAACAAGACGGTTGATGTCAAGCGCTTATACTACCAGGCGTCAATTAATGTTTTCGGATGCAATACTTACGATCTAACATGCCACCACAGACAAAAACAACATGTAGAAACTATTCCAAGACACGATACTGATATAACAGCTATCGCCCATGGCTGTACTGAAATAATCAAATCAAAGTACTGAAGTACTGAACATCGGATGACCGCAGGTTCTTGTGGATGGTCAAAAGCACATGTCACAGAAACAGATCACACCTCTATACCTGAAACTTGGGTTAATTTACAGAGATATTTTTTTCTGATACAAGTTCGTGCTTGGATGATGAATAAATGACAGGAAATTCAACCTCACCGTAATAACTATTATATTGTAGTGCAAGAAATCAGTATACCTTGGACTATTATACTTGTATAATAATAGTCGTAGAGAATACACTGGTTTGTTGTTATATATATTATTGATAATACGATTGCATGTATGTACCGATTATCAGGTTGTCTGCATGTTGATATCGTAAAATATCAGCTGCGAGACATAATATTAAGCTTTTTGTCGAGTAAGCGCAGCGAACGAGATCAAAAAGCCTTCATATTATGTCGAGCAGCTGATAGTTTACAATATTAATATGCCGATAACCTGATAATCGATTTATCGGGCTGGACTTGATAAGTTCGGGTCAAACTTATCAACGTCGGTTCAAACATTATGACGTCGCTGATATGTCCGGGTCAAAGTTATTAAGGCCAGGTCAACGTATTTGACGTCACAAAGCCGTGATATGGAGTTTTATTAAGAGCTGAGCAGATTGATATAGACAGTTGGACGACCGATAAATATCATTTTCATCTATTTGTATATATGATAATTCTATTCTACTATAATTATTATAGTGCAGTGCAAGTGCATGGTGGACACTCTTCTGTAAAAAAATCAAAGCCTTAAAGGCTGTACATGTAAAAGCAATTGCTGCCATGTTAATGTTTTGGGACACTTTTATCTTTCATCTACATATATAAGAATTAAACCTGACAGGACATGGTTGTCTAGTGAAAAGCAAGAAGGTTTTGACTTTATATCAATAAAAGACTTAAGCAGGAAATCATTTTTAATATGTTTTATATTTCACAAGGAGACAACAAGTTTACCAGGCTAAAGTTGGGGGTAATTATGGATTATCCCCTGGTAGTGTTTGTAACTGGGCAATAATTACTTTTATTTATTTAATTTTAACAATTTTCATAATTAATTTAAATTAACCATTCAGTTAAAACATTACACCTTTCGAGACGCTAATGTTGAAAAATGGGACAGAAATAAAATAACTTACAAGACATAAACATGTAAAAAATAAATATATATTTCAGCTTACTAAAAATATTTTCATAGTGTTACTTTGACATCATTTCTTAAACTAAGTCCCACACATAATTGTTCATTTGATATGTGTTGAAAAATGGGACAGAAATAAAATAACTTACAAGACATAAACATGTAAAAAATAAATATATATTTCAGCTTACTAAAAATATTTTCATAGTGTTACTTTGACATCATTTCTTAAACTAAGTCCCACACATAATTGTTCATTTGATATGTGTCATCCTCATGCGGTACGAGCAGTTTTCATGTCGCTAAATAGTCTTCTTGTCGCTTAATTTATTCTTCTTGTCCATTCTTGACGCTTCTTGTCGCTAAAAGTTCTTCTTGTCGTTATTAGTGAGACCGCTATTTTTAGATTACAGGTGGTCATTTACACTACACGTATAACCTGTGTAGTGATTTTTATTTTACGATAAATTTATGAATGAACGATAATTTTATGAATGAACAAGAGCACCTGACCTCGTTCTGAAACAGCAATTAAACATATAAAATCGTATTTATTAAGATATAATTCAGTCAAATTTTCACCACTAAATCAACAACTGAAATGATTCCATATTTTGTTGAAACATCGTACAACCGGAGAACAGAAATCGCAGGTATGAAAATGCACTTTTTTCACTGGTGTTGAAAACCCAAAACTAATTTGACTAGAATTTATGAATGACGGAAATTTAAGCGATAACAATACATCGGAGTGACCTCAAGGTCATCCTCTGTAATAAAAATATAATGATAATTCATGTTCCCGTTTTATTCAGATAGTAAAATAACAAAAATATCGAACTCCTCAGAAAATCCGTTATCAACAAGTCATTTACAAGTCAGTTATCAACAATTTAAGTGAATAATTCGACCTCATTGAATCATTTTTCATGTGAACTTTAATTTAACCCCTTAGCTAGAAATGGATAACGCATGCATACAGAGCTCCAGATAAGATTTCAACTATTGGGGTTTTTACCCTTGTATTTTTTAAATAATTGAGTGAAATACTTTTCCAATTGCATTATGTATTTTTATTCACCCCTCAGGCTCTTGTCTTATTGGGGTTTTCACCACCAAGCTCATGGATGCATTGGGTTTTTTTCCAACTCCAAGATTGTTATGATGTAATGATTTCATACCAAAATGTGACCTCCACTGTTATCATATTCTTAAATATGTTCCTTTTATTATATCAGGTTTAATTCAACCGTTCTGTCAGTTTTGTATTTTCTGTCAAATTTTTAAAACCTGGTGCCCCTTGTGGGGAAATAACTTATTACCTTTCTAGAGCATATATATATAAATATATATAAATAAGAAGTAGAAGATGTGCCAACAAAACAATTTCATCCAAGTCACAATTTGTAGAAATAAACCATATATGAAGTTTTTAGATGTAAGTAGTATTTGGCTGTCTTGCATTTCTTGCCATGGTGTTGTCAGTTTATACATGTATTACACTTAAGTTTTAAATGAGGTCAATTAGGTAAATTCCACTTTTTTATACTTTATTGGAAAACAAAGATATCAAGAAAGTAAGAAAACAAACCACTTAGTAACTGATTATGTGGTATTTGGTTTTGCTCATTGTTGAAAACAGTACAGTGACCTGCCTCTGCTATAGGTGTTAACATTTATATCATTTGGTCTCATATAGAGATTTTTAGAATTGGTAATTATACCACATGGATCTTATTTTATATTACAAGTAAACAAATTTATCTATGGACTATGATGTGCTTAATCGACAAGTCACAACTTTTCTATATACTGTGACAAAAATGCAGTTTAGGCATAAGACAATATCTATAGTTTATCGTTGAATTGTTATCCATAATAAATTACCCGTTTGAACAATGCGTTAACGAATAATACATATAAAATCAGTCTTTTTTCCTTGGTTGTTAGGAGACGCGTTAATTGTTGCTAGGGTGCTCTCTTCGAGGTCCGCGCTCTTGGTATATAAAGACACCGATTCATTGCAAGTCGCTCATTTATTAATTGGCCGTCGACGGATGAACATCGGAAAGTGAATACCAGCCAATAAAGTAGTTTAAAAGGAAAGTTTGTAAACCTAGTTTGAGTTGAAAGCTTGTGGTTTTGAAGCAAGCGGTTTTTGAAGTCTTTACGATTGTTGCAAGCTACCGGGTTGTTCCGATACTGTAATTTCCCTCGGGAATGGTCGCAGTCCCTCGAACAGATAGCTTGTAATAATCTGGTGACTTAGGTGCTCCGGGGACTAGGTGCTTCAAAACTAGTTGTCTCAGGAACTAGGTGCTTCAGAGACTAGTTGTCTCAGAGACTGGGTGTCTCAGAACTAGGTGTTTCAGGAACCTAGGATTTTTGAAGCTTATTCTTAAGTTTAATATAATTGTTTGTCAAATCAGTTGGGACCTCGGAGTCAGTGAAAGGATCAAGGATAAATTGAGGTTCTAGTTTTCAGACTACTTTTTGATACAAAGTTATTTGTGTAAATAGTGTTATTTCTTTATTAAGTTTCAAAGTTGGTCTTGTAGTTTTAAGTAAAGCCTCCAAGTTGTAGTTGGGTTTTTGAGTTAGTTAAAAGATTGATATTGGAGTGTCTCAGATTCTGTGAAAACGGATACGAACATATAGTTCATAAGCCAAACACGTTACAAAATTGGTTAGCAGCGGTGGGATCTGAGAAACTTCAATATTATATGTAAATAATCACATTGTTTTATTGTCATTATTTCCTATTTGTCATTACTTGCAAGAAGCAACACACTGTTTTGTAAATACATTGATTTTCAGATTGTTAAATAAAATATATTTGAAAACTTGTTAAATTATTCTTCAAAATATGTCCCGAGCATACAGAGAAGATAAAATGTTGTATGACCCTTACAGTGTCGAAACAAGAAATTTGACCAGGGAATTAGATAAATTAAACAAGGAAATAGAGTGCTTAAGAAATAAGAGTTTTGAAAATACCCCAGACTTTGCTCAGTCAACTCCTATTAGTCAAGCAACACGTCCAAGACAATCTGACTCTGGAATTGCTTCTGCTAGAATTCCAGACCCAGACTCTGGTACAGGCAGCAACATACTCCAAAGTACACACGTTGGGGTAGGGGCTAAGACAAAAGTTATGCCACGGCCTGAAATACATAATAAAGATATTCCCGATTTTGTAAAATTAACACCAGAAATGAGAACTTATTCAGATTCTGTTCTTGAGACAAATTTTGTAACTGAGAGACGAAAGAAAAGTCTACAAAAACCACAAGACAAATTAGGTGCATATAGGGGAGACAACAAAAGCAAAAATATCATAAAGCCCGCTACGTTTGACGGCCAAGGATCATTGATAGATTACAAGTCTCATTTTGATGCCTGTTCGCGTATAAATGGCTGGACAGAGTCAGAAAAGGGTTTATATTTGGCAGTCTCATTGAGAGGACAGGCCCAGGGGGTACTAGGAAATCTACCCACAGATAAAAGACAAGATTTTAAAGAGCTTGTCATGTCTCTTGAAGAGAGATTTTCGCCTGCCAATCAAACGGAATTGTACCGAACACAATTACGGGAGCGTCGTCAAAAGGCTTCAGAAAGCCTTCCGGAATTAGGTCAGGACATAAGACGCTTAGCGAACCTTTCATATCCAACAGCCCCAAATGACGTTAGGAAAACACTTGCTAAAGAGCAGTTTATAGACGGACTCATGAGTGTAGACATGAGGCTAAGGATAAAACAAGCTAGACCTGCTGACTTGAACGACGCGATTCGACACGCTGTTGAACTTGAAGCTTTTAATAAGGCCGAAATTAAGGAAGATAATGGGAAGGGTTATTCAAGGGCTATAACTAGAGACGGGACCAACAGTGACGCTAGCGACAAAACAGTAGAGCTACTTAAAAACATGCAGACAGCTTTGACTGATCTGCAGCAAGAAGTTAGAGCTTTAAAGCAGACTCGGGCGCAATACCAGAATCACAAGAATCGAGGATGTTTCAATTGTGGAAAATTCGGACACTTCAAGAAAGATTGTCCCGATAGTAGTGTGAAAAGAGGACATCCAAACTCCCAATACCTACCCGAAGTTTCACATGAAAAACAGAACGGTGTAATAGGAGTTAACAAATTAGCAAATGAGGCTGGTATGTTTATAGAGGCTAAGGTCAATGGTTGTAAAGCAAAGATGCTTATAGACACAGGGGCGACAGTATCCCTTATTTCAAAAAAGATGTTTGACATTATGAAATCTCAGGTTCTGTCACCAATGGACAGAGAGATACTGACTGCAAATGGTTCTCCCTTAACTCTGTTTGGGAAAACTATAATTGACATTGACTTAAATGGACATGTTTGTTCAAACATTGCTGTAGTAGCAGACCTAAACGTAGATGGTATATTGGGAATAGACTTTCAAAGAAGCCAAAATTGTGTAATAAATATTACTAAAGGTAGCATTTGGGTACACGGAAGAGAGAACCGTTTACATTTTGAAGGTCAGATAGGCTGCTACAGGGTAGATGTTGCAACAACTATAAAACTGCCTCTTACTAGTGAAGTAATGGTGTCTAGAAACATAAAAAAACCTGTTATACCAAAGCCAGAAGTTGGTATTATAATTATAAATAAAGATCAAGAGAAGAGCAAGTTGATATGCTACCAGTGTAACAGACGGTATAAAAAGACAGCATATCATAGACGTCATATGACAAGGTGTCACCAGGGTAATGGTGCTGAAAACTTTGAGCTACCAAAAGATCAAGATGAAACACACGACAGTGGAAAAGAGATGTCAGATCTTGTAGAGTTGAAGAACTTGGCCAATAATGACGAAAACAGTCTGATACAAGAAAAAGTTGTTAGAGAGCCCAAAACAGATGTGGAGACTGTTAATAAAATTTGTCTTAAAACGAGAAGCACAATAAGGCCGTCAGGACCAGTAAAATTTGTGGCTCCAAGAAATGAAAAATCACTTGATCTTTTGAAATTTCTAAAAACTGTTAATAGATATATTGGAAATAATAAAGAATTAAAACACACAGTTCAGGAAGAATTTTCTATATTTTGTTGAGTTTTAATTGGTTATTGAGATAGCAATGTTTGGTTGTTGTTGTTTTTTATAAAATGTTATCGTTATTGTAACTGTTGAGGTCTGTTGAAATACACTCAGCAAAGAGAAAAACAATATATAGATATATATGTTGTAGAGTCCGTCGGAAGGGGACGTTAAATCCGAGGCCCCATGTACAGGAACATGTCTCGCCCTGTGCATGTAAAAGACCCCTCCTGCAGATTTCGTTAAGAGTAGGCTCCTTGGGGCCGCTGCAGAGGCAAAATTTGTTAGGGACATTTAAAACTTATTCTTTTGCAGTTGCTTTGTGTAAATACAAATAGGAAATAAAAGTATGTTAGTCATGCGAGGACGCATGAAATCGGAGGCGTGGGTAATGTGACAAAAATGCAGTTTAGACATAAGACAATATCTATAGTTTATCGTTGAATTGTTATCCATAATAAATTACCCGTTTGAACAATGCGTTAACGAATAATACATATAAAATCAGTCTTTTATCCTTGGTTGTTAGGAGACGCGTTAATTGTTGCTAGGGTGCTCTCTTCGAGGTCCGCGCTCTTGGTATATAAAGACACCGATTCATTGCAAGTCGCTCATTTATTAATTGGCCGTCGACGGATGAACATCGGAAAGTGAATACCAGCCAATAAAGTAGTTTAAAAGGAAAGTTTGTAAACCTAGTTTGAGTTGAAAGCTTGTGGTTTTGAAGCAAGCGGTTTCTGAAGTCTTTACGATTGTTGCAAGCTACCGGGTTGTTCCGATACTGTAATTTCCCTCGGGAATGGTCGCAGTCCCTCGAACAGATAGCTTGTAATAATCTGGTGACTTAGGTGCTCCGGGGACTAGGTGCTTCAAAACTAGTTGTCTCAGGAACTAGGTGCTTCAGAGACTAGTTGTCTCAGAGACTGGGTGTCTCAGAACTAGGTGTTTCAGGAACCTAGGATTTTTGAAGCTTATTCTTAAGTTTAATATAATTGTTTGTCAAATCAGTTGGGACCTCGGAGTCAGTGAAAGGATCAAGGATAAATTGAGGTTCTAGTTTTCAGACTACTTTTTGATACAAAGTTATTTGTGTAAATAGTGTTATTTCTTTATTAAGTTTCAAAGTTGGTCTTGTAGTTTTAAGTAAAGCCTCCAAGTTGTAGTTGGGTTTTTGAGTTAGTTAAAAGATTGATATTGGAGTGTCTCAGATTCTGTGAAAACGGATACGAACATATAGTTCATAAGCCAAACACGTTACAATACCAAGTCACTGCAGTTCAGTACCAATTGTTACTACTGTACCTATAACAGGTATAAGATTTATTCACTATGATTCAAGCACAAAATAAATGTTAATTGAATTTAATAAAATTCTGGGTAACACAAATATTTATTTTTATTTCCATATGTTTCTACCTGAAACAAAATTTTGGTTAATTATGTATTGTGATCATTGTCTCAGATTGTCAATTAAGAGGACAACTTTGGAATTTTAGATGGTCTTGGTTTGTACTGAGCATACAGTCTCCCCCGACGTCGCTTCTTCTTGGTCATCCATAAACGAATAGATTGATAGGGGTTGAATGATGACGAAACTGGACCTAACATACTTATTTTCATCATAATGTTAAGTTGTTTTTCTTTCAGAGATGCCCTATATTTACATTTAAGACGGTTTTGTGTACTAAAGCTTCTTTCACATTCTACGCTTGTCAGACTCAAGCATAGAGCTATCATTGCGAGCTTTGAAAATGCTGGCAAGATGTCTTTGTGTAACAGTATAAGTCTTCTACAAAGTTGATAAGTGTCACATTTCGAGTATGCACCATTTATCATTCCTTTCAGTCTGATCCATTCCTCCTTCAGTTTTACTCCATCTATTAATGGTTCTACAATCTTTTCTTTAACTTCTGTTCCTTTAATAAGATTTCCTTCAACAATTTTAGTTTTCTTTTCCTGACCATAAAATTCAGAAAGTCTATCAACGGCATTGTCAGTCTCTGTGACATCTGCGGCGATAACGCTCAGAGGTTCCAAAACTAAACTAAAATCTGTCAACAGATCTCCGTCCTTCCTGTGCAGTCTTTTCTTAATATTCTTAGACAAACTTTTTACATAGTCATCTCTGATTGTTTGAAATTCTTTATCCATGGTTACTGAAAAAGAAAGTTTCTCTCCCTTAAGCATTTTCTCATCTCCTGAAGTTTCAATCATTTTACGCATTTCTAGTAGAGCTTCACCATCAGACACTTTCATGGTTTCAATAATTGCAATTGTTCCTTCAATCAGGGGACGAATTTCACTAAACGACAAATTTTTCTTTTGGAAGCTACAGCTAAGTATACTTAGCTCTGTGTGAACGTCTAACATAAAGGCTGTTACTAGTGCAACTTTGTAGGAACTGAAGTATTTATGTAATCCCTTAGCGACAGGTGATTTTTCAGCAGCAAATTTTGATAACGTTGCTACTATCGAAGAGTAAGATTCAAATACAGCTTCCACTGCATTTTTTAGGCCAAGCCACCTTACAGAATGAGGATCCTTAACTGACAGTTCTGGTTCATTTAATAACGATTGAATATTTTTTAAAGCAAAAACTCGATTTGCTGAGGCAGTTATGAAATTGAATAAATTTGTGAATTTATCTCTAAATTTAACCAAAAAGTCTTTCTCCTTAATGGAGTCAACACAAGCCAGGTTCAGTCGGTGGACCACACAATGAGTTTGTAGACAATATAGTCAATATTTGCTTTTAATCTGCACACCTACCCCTGTTTTATGCCCTAGCATAACTGCTGCACCATCAGTTGCTAACGAAACACAATTTTCTAAAGAAATTCCTAAATTTGAAAATTCACCAACAACACAATTTACTATTGTAATTGCACAACCATCATTTAAATGTATGTTACTTAGAAAGGTGGTGATAGGTTCAGCATTTTTAACGTATCGAACACAAATAGACAATCTTTTTTCTACCCCTATGTCAGTGCTCTCATCCAATATAATTGCGTATATAGGTGATGATTTAATATAATTTACTATTACATTGGTGAGTGTTTTGGCAATACAAGACTGAATTTCCGAAATAGTGTCCCAGCTTAAATTTGAATATTTGAATTCAAGTCCGTTTTTCTTTTGCAAGTCTAACAGCCCATTCACATTGGTTGTTGGCATTTCATTTTTCGATGCATGGTAAATTGTGTTGAATAAAATTTTATCATCATTTATAAGGGTGAACTGTGATTCAGAATCTGTTTCAATCTCATCACATTCAAAATCCGAGTCAGTTTTAGTAATTGGGAAATTTTTATTGACAATATCCAAGTGCTCTGCACTCTCGTTATGTCTTATAACTGCTGAGAGTTGAATATTTGAGGTCCCTTCATGGCCCCAAATGCTCGTTATGTTTTTGTCCCTTGTGGCAGATTTACATTCACTGCAATATATATATGCGACCCCCGATTTATCGACTTTTTGTAGCCAAGTATACTTTTCTTTCCAGGAGAAGAAGGTCTTATCTGACACTGTGTGTCTTTGTTTTTTGCTGGTATTTTCATTTGATGAAGAAACGGCATTGTTGATTATCTCGTTTATTATGTCATATGTAAACGGAGTTGTAGCCTCCTCCACTATAGTATTAATTATTTGGCGTGCAAACTTCTGTGCCTCCGCATGGCGGTCTGTTGTCAAATAATTCAAAAGACTGTAAGATTTTGCAACTAGCGGTGCTTTTTTTCTGCCTCGCCGACTCATGTTTGCTGAAATAAATTTCATCAACTGGTCCCTTATGTTTACCGGGGATACAGTATTGAGCAACATACACTTTATACAGGGACACAGATCAAGTATAATTCTGCCAATCAAGATGCAGCTTCTACGCTCTATTTATAGAACGGAAGAAGAATTCCCTTAGAGAATTCCTGTTATAAATATTACAAAAATAGATTTACGCGTCAACATTTCATTGATAAGGGTAATTAACGCACTCGACAGCGATCAGAAGGGTTGAAAACTCATAGCTTTGACATATAATTGGGTTTTGCTCTTCATGAATTGGGTTATTGAACGCAGCAATGGTCATTTGTATTGGGTTATCCATTTTTTTTATTGCGTAATCACGCAAATACGCAACTTATCTGGAGCTCTGTGCATAGTGCGTGTTCAGTTTTTAAAGGAAAAGAATGTCAACACTAAAGTGAAACAAAGATAAATGAAGGCAACAGTAGTATACCGCTGTTCGAAATTCATTAAATTGATTTAGAAAAAAAAACCAAATCCGGGTTACAAACTAAAACTGAGGGAAACACATCAAATATAAGAGGAGAACAACGAAACAACAGAAACACAGCACTAAAATGCAACACACACAGAAACGAACTAAAATAGAACTATGGCTATTTTACTGACTTGGTACTAAACATGGTGGGTTGAACCTAATACTGTGGCTAGCCAAACCTCCCGCTTTTATGGTAATGTTAAATATAACATTTAAATGACAACATTACATGACAGGATTACAATACAAATAAATGGGAGAAAATAAGGACAAAGAAACTCACAAAAATGGGAGAAAATAAGGACAAAGAAACTCACAAATAATAGCTATCAAAAGATACCAGGTTTATAATTTAATTCGCCAGACGAGCTTTACGTCTACATAAGATTCATCAGTGACGCACGCTCAGATAAAAAAGTTCGAAAGCTAAGACAAGTACAAAGTTGAAGAGCACTGAGGACTAAAAATTCCAAAAAGTTGTGCCAAATACGGCTAAGGTTATCTTCCTTAGTATTTTGAATAATTCATTTTTTTGCAAACAGTAAATTTATAATGACTATATAATATATAAACATGTTAAAATCGAAGTGGTGATTAACTACAGAATTAAAAAAATCAATAAAAAACTACCTAAAACCAGCACATAAAAGCAGTGTCTCAAACGGGAGCAATAATCGGCAGTGTGTGAACCCCGCATAAGATACTAAATTTGTAATTTATTAGGTAAACAAACTAATCTTAGTTTTAGGTTTTATACTTGTTTTTGTTGTTGTTGGTATTGTGATTGTCCTTGTCGTTGTTAGTTTTGAGGTTGTCTTTAAAGTCGTTATTTTGGTAGTTGCCTCTGTCGTCGTTGGTCTTGTTGTCTTTGTCGTCGTTGGTTTGGTGGTTGCCTCTGTCGTCGTTGGTATTGTGGTTGTCTTTGTCACCGTTGGTATTGTGGTTGACTCTGTCGTCGTTGGTTTGTTTGTTTGTTTCACAGTCGTTGTTTTTGTTGTTGTCTTTTTCGTCGTTGGTTTAGTTGTTTTTGTGGTCGTTGGTTTTGTGGTTGTCTTCGTCGTCGTTGATCTTGTGGTTGTCTTTGTCGTCGTTGGTTTTGTGGTTGTTGTTGATGTTTTCGTGGTTGTAGGTAATGTTGTTTGTACTGCAAAATAATCAAAATGATCAAGTTGTCATGCCATTGTATATCTACATTCGAATCAGTGACAATTTAAGAAGTTTCATTTGAAAGAGCACATTTGTCATACATATGCAATTGCAGTTGAAATTGATGTCAAAGAAAGCATAGAATACAAACTGATCAGATAGATTTTTTTTCATTTTCCAGAGTCTTATAATACAATTAGTAGTAAATAATTACTCGATTGATCTTTCATAGATAACGCATCTACTGTTTAATTTCTATGTTTTTTTTCTTTCCTGATTTTATAACCTTAAATTAAAAATTGTTAACCAGATTATTGGAAACAATATAAAAAACCAAAAACCTCGAACCTAATATTATCGTCACAGGCATTAACACTTCACAGCATATATACTTGCATCTTTGTCCATATCAAGAAGACTTATACTAAAATATATGCTTTAATCTTGTGTTTGTTTACTAAAACTATTGTGTTAAAGAACATCAGAAGATAAAAAAAAATCTTAATCAGCACCTTATACTGATACAATTGCAATAATTTCCGAAATTATCATATACTTGGTGTACAGTATTTACATCAAACATCTGTAAAATCTCTTTGTTTATTGTGTATATTAATTAAAAAAGTAAAGCATTGCAAATACTTGAGTTATACTAAACAGACGAAATTATCATTTAATGTTTCAATGCAATATGTTTAGCTTACGATCACAACAGGATCCTCCATAGCCAGAAGGACAGATACAAGTATTTTGGTTTATATCAAATGTTCCTCCTCTCTGACATTGTCCACACTGTTTGTGTTCTACCGCATTTGCTTGCCACCAACTGACTGGAATGTTACAACTGTTTAAGCACGCTTTAAGTGAATGATATTTGAAAGTATCACAACAGATAGCTTTCTGTCGCTCTTGTACTCCTCTTCCACATGAAGCATTACACGAACCCCACGGAGCCCATTGTTCTACTGTACAATAACCTGATCCACATGCATCACATGAATAATAAAAGTAAGTGCATATAAAAAAATTGATAATATACGCCAATACGTAGATCTTCATTCTGTACACTTTTAAACTATTTTAGATCATGACACGAAATACAAAATATTATCTCACATACAAATGAAGACAAAGAGAACTGATAATATAAAGTCAAAGGATTATGCTATCAATATTTAATATACAGTGAATATCATTCAATACAAAATATTCAATTGCAACATGCAAACTTTGATAACATAAACTGTGTGCAAACAGTCGGAAAGCTGACCCCGGTATGATCCCAATCTTCAAAGCAACAATGGAAGTCATGTGACTCCCATATTTGGGCATTTTTTTCTTCAACAAAAACGAGTCTTTTTCTTCCAAAACATGATATAAAATCAAATCAAAGCAAGCTGTACGTCACATATACCAATCGTGTAAACTTTTTAGTTCTAACATACAAATTGTTTTGATTATGCGTACTAAATTGGAACACGAGGCCTTCAAACTCGCGGTCGTTTATCGTCGCGTCAATTTTTTTTCAACACATCAGTTGCAATTTCTTTCTTTACTTCTGGAAAACCTATACTGAATTTAAAATAGGTGATGAGGATTTTTATGCACTGGCCTGTGTCAAAATTGTGCAGATTATTACGCTGTTATACACTTCTTGTTGATATTTTCTGACTAAGCGGTTCCGATAGTAATGTACGAGTTACATCCCTTTGTTGACACTTTTCACGAACTATTGTGTCATAAGAAAGTAGCAACAAATGTCGTTTCTAAAGGATTGCTTTCCAACTGATAACTCAATAAAGGAAAAGACACATTTTAAACGTTGGTAGCACATATAAATTGGGTATATATCTTCACAAAGACGGCGCAAATAATTGTGGACTTTAACATTAAGAGATAAAGACGAGAGCATTGAATGTAAATTATTGCAGCACAAATCAGATTTGGTACACGATTTATATGTAAAGATTTAGATAGAAGCGATGTAGTAGTATTGGCTATGCCTGAGGATACATATTTTGCAATGATTAACAGCTTTATTTTAAAATATTTACAAATCAAAATGCAATCTGTATAAAAAGTACAAACTTCTTATGTTTTCTTTTTTTGTAAAGATGTTGGTAAATAATAAAAGAAAAAGAACTTCACGTAATGTAATCATTACCAAACACCGTGCAATTCACCAATTGCGTAATTGGTGATTTCCTTTTGCGAAACCTCAATATAGACAATAATTGTGTTCTGACATACTGACATATTAACGATATAAAGATGAGGCTTAGAAACTGGAAATGCGAGGTTCTTCCGAGCTATTACCTCGTTTCGGGACGAATCCTTATATCGTTTATATGTCAAGTTAATACACTGTTATTTTCGTTATACTGCAATCTGGTAAAAAAACCATTTCCAATTGTTATTTATTTGATTTAAATATTGGGGATAATCTCCCTTTAAAATGCCTTACATCTGGTGGGGAAATATACATAGCAATGCAATATACTTTACCTGTTGAAACCAATTGGTGTTGAATATGTTCGAGTATCGACTACAATATCAACAATAAGCATAAAACATAATGATTTATAGGTTTGAAACAAAAAATATGATCAAGTGAAATATGTTTTTTCCGACAATTGTAAAAGAAATAAGTTTGAGTTGTTCCACGCTACAGGTTGAAGAGGGTCGTCATGAATATTTAAACATAGTTCAGGCTCTACTATTCATGAGGAAAGTGATATTGGGGAAGTGACTGTATACATGGTATATGACAGAAATATACAGTCAACGCATTTTGAATGCTCAAATAGAATAAGTGCAGTATAAATAAAATTTTGGTCAATCAAAAATGATATTATAGACCGTGTTTTCATCCGCCCCAAAACAATTTATTGGCGAGTTCTTTTAGCTTATGTTCGCTTCAAGAAATGGTGATATAATGGTTGATGTGATGATTAAAAATCAGTTTAAAAGACTAATAATAATTAGGTTTTGACATGGTGCATGTACTAGTTAAAATGTAATAAAGCGAAGACACGAAAGTCAAAACAAGTCAGTTACTGTCCTCAATGATCTGTAATTTCCTTTTATTGTCGGAATACAGTCGTATACATGGTCATCTCAGTACCAGAATCTATGATAAACGAGACGATTTTAATTTTAAAGTATTCTTTTATTTGTCTTTATGAATAATTACTTTTACTGTTTAGTCTGTTGTTGGTGATATTTGACGTCATTGTGCTATGGTAAATTGTTTTATTCTTGTCTTTCACCAATGTGCTTTGTTTGAATGCTTTTTTGTTTTTCTTTGTTATATATGACGTGGCTCTGTACTTATGCATCCCGTTATTGTACTATGGTTAATATTTGTATACTTGTCTTTCATTTTTTTCGAATGTCTATGTGCCGTTACGTGTGTCTTTGTTTGATTTTATAGTGATAAAGATACTAATACCATGTTGACTGCTGTACCACAATTTTAGATATTTTAACCATTATTTCTGTTTGTTTTGTTCAACAACAAATGGCATTTTTACGACCTTGAATGTTCACACTTCGTTGTCAATATAATGTATAGAAGGGAGCAGCTCAGCCAGCTGTATGACACTGACAAATTGTGACTTGGATGGAGAGTTGTCTTACTGGCACTAATACCACATCTTCTTATATATATCTATAGAAGCCTCCATCAACTAAATCAGACTGTCCATAGAACTATACGACGAAACCCTGACTCGGATCACCAAGCAAAATACCCTGTGGAGGAAAGTACATCATCCAACACTGAAGTTTGCTTGTTCCATGAGACATCTGGCATCCGTATAATGTAACAACATTCTTTTTTTGAGGAAGAGACTTTCACATGAAACGGTTTCCTAATCTTCCGTTAGCATCGGTTCACTTTTGGATATCTGTCGGATTGTAGTCGGCAGAATCAGGACCCTGTCGTAACGGATTAAAAACGGAATAATCGGGACAAATTCGGCTGGAAAAAAGTAAAATTACGGTGGACTTAGAATATGGTTAAGCGCTAGCTGCTATGAATCATTTAGATGGGCACTAAATACTTTTTATGATAACAAAAGAAAAGAAAATGAAGGAAACATCATATACAAAAAGGTATTTGACAAATCAGAAACTGTCAATGTTGAAGATCAATATAAAATAAAATGTGAAGGATTTGATACACGAGGCCGAAATATAAAACTTAGTTGTTTTTCTATAAATATGTACCATACAACTTCGTCCTTACTAGTAAATAGAAAAAAGTTACTTGTGTTCATCAATGATCATCTTCCAGAAGTACTTAACTGTATGAAAAACTATCAAATCAATGGAAAACCAGTTGATCTGAATATGCTTAATAAATGCATTTATGACATGATTTCTGTAAACTTTCCGGAACAGGAAAATCATTCAAATTCAACCAAGACAAATGAAAAATCATGTGAAAACATTGAACATTCGCAAGCTAAATCTATTATGTCTATTACATGTACATCTAATACATGTTCAAACACGGAAAATAAGAATATCAATGAAGAAAATTCTGAGATATCAACCAAAGATAAAAGTAACATAAAAAAGAAAGAAGATATAAAAGAAATTCATTCCGATACAGTACGCCAACCATTACAGAATGTTAATGAATTGTTACATGCACGTGAAAATATCACACAAGATGAAAACTCTGTCAAATCACTTTTACATCAACTATTAGATAAAACCGACAGTTTATTTGAACTCGTTAAATCAATAGACAAACAATGTATAGAAGACAAACAAGATTTCCAAAATAAGATCGATCAAGTCAACGATAGGATTACCGCTTTTTCAAAAAAAAATGTGTACTATTGACGAACACCAGACACAACATTTATATGACATTGAAAACAGTGTCAAGTTGGTTAAAGTTGACCAGGACAAAAATTTTAGTCACGTTCATAACAAAATACAAAGCCTCGCCGATAGAGTCAAAGATTTACCAAGCCGTACACATTACAACGCCAAAAACTTTGAAGTGGAAAAATCAAATGAAAATATAGATTATCGTAGTGTTAACAGCAACACAGCCAATACATCAAAGACATATATAGATCAATCACATACAACAATAAGAAACTCTCAAATATTTCCAGACGGACGGAAAGAAAAAAACATTGATAATAGGAAGTTCCATAATTAAAGGCATCGATGCAAACAAAGTTGGAAAAGATGTTCACATACGAACAAATAGAGGCGCAACAGTACCAACATTAACAGAAAAGATTAAAAAATCTAATATACAACATTACAAAAGTATTATTTTAGTTGTTGGTGGAAATGATGCCTCGTCAAGGATACATCCAGAAGCTTTCAAAGAAAAATATGATGATATGATAAAAACTGTCAAATCGATAAACCCAGGCATAAACATTGCTGTATCTGAGATTTGTCCAAGACGGAATGTTGATACAGAAATTTATAATGCAATATTACACAGGGTTTCTACTGAACATAAGTTAAAAATCATCAAACAAACAGATGCATTTGTCTCCAGAGGCGGCGATCTCGTTTCTTCTTACTACCACCGTGATGGAATACACCTCACTAATCAGGGTACAATTCTTTTACTTAGAAACATAAACAAAGTTGTAATCATTTTCAACCGAACAACTATTTCTCAGTCCAATAATGAAAGTAATGAACAGCATGGTAAAAGACAAACCATTGCAAATACATTCAATGGTATCTGCTTTAATTGTGGCTTTTATGGTCATCATTGTAAAGACTGTCACACACTTTAGGATAAATCTGATGTATTTCAATTTGTAGACAAAGTATCAAATCATAGTAAATCATTACTACTTCATAACAATTTCGATATACTTCTTAATTTATGTCCAAATTGTAATACATCAAAATGTATATGTACTCAAAAATGTATGTCTGTAGCTGAGAATTTATAAAAACCAAAGTTCTACAGAAAATTGTCAAAAATCAGAAAATGGTAAATATGCTAATAGCCTCAGCTCAAAACCTAATTGTAATAGAAACAAACATTATCAAAAAAACTGTCTTAATCTAAAATGTAAAGGTTTCAATGCTGTATGCCTTAATGTTAGACATATTTTATCTAAATTTGACGAGTTAAAAAATATAATTACTATAAACAACAAATATTTAGATTTATTTGGATTAGTTGAAACATTCTTAAAACCTGACATTAACAATGAACAATGTAAAGTGCCGGGATACAAAATTTTCAGAAAAGATCGCCAGTGTAAGGATGGTGGTGGCCTATTGGTTTATGTCAAAGATTCTATTGCAGTTAAAAATCGATCTGATTTATCCATTAATACATTAGAAACTTTATGGTTAGAGGTAGAATTTCCAAAATCTAAACCTTTCTTCATTTGTACTATTTATAGACCACCAAATTCCCCTCAGTCCTGGATAGATCTTTTTGAGGAAGAATTTAATGCAGCTCTTTCAGAAAACAAAGAGATAATTTTAATGGGGGACTTTAATATTGACTTGATTAAAATTGAGAATAAAAAATGGATCAATTTCATAAACAATTTTAATCTTCAACAACAAATTTGCACTGCAACACGTATTTGTGACAAATCTGAAACTCTAATTGATCATATTTACACTACTAATCCTGAAAATATTGTCCATTGTCATGTACCTTCATATGCTTTAAGTGACCACTATCCTGTATGCTTAAATAGAAAAATCAATATAAAGATAAAAAAAAGAAAATCATATCGAAATAAAGTATAGGTGTTTCAAAAAATTTAATGAAGATGCCTTTTGTACAGACTTACATCAAACCCCTTTTCATATTGTTGAAATGGAAGATGATATTGATATTGCTGTCGACAAATGGTATGAACTTTTTAATCAAGTTATAAACAAGCATGCACCAATGAAAACTAAAAGAGTAAAAACATTTAAACAAGCCGAATGGTTTAATGAAGAAATTAAAAACTCCATTCAATATAGGAATATGTATCTTTCAAAAAAAGATTGGATAAACTTTAAAAAGTGGCGTAATAAAACAACGTCGTTAATATTTAATGCAAAAAAGGAATATTACAAAAACGCCATAACTAGTTCCAAAAATAGTAAAGAACTTTGGAATCATATTAAAGAGTTAAATCCAAAAGAGGATAATATTTTTCCACCTAAAATGCAGTATGAAAATCAAACGGTTTATAACAACCACGATATTGTAAATACTCTTAATGTTCATTTTTCATCCGTAGCTGAAAAACTTATTGGAAATAATACTTCAGATATGGATTTTTCTATGCTACAAAATTTTACTAGTGAAAAATTAAAGAAAACTGAAAATTTTCATTTGAAACTCATTTCCATTGGAGAGGTGTGTTCTCAACTAAAACATCTTAATATTAATAAATCCGCAGGTTTAGATGGAATAGGTCCAAAATTTTTAATGCTAAGTGCAGAAATAATATCCCCATCATTAACTTTTTTAATAAACAAAAGTATAACTTCAAATCGTTTTCCGCAAAAATTAAAACTTGCAAGAGTAACTGCTATACATAAAGGAGGACCAAGAGATATTCCCTCAAATTATCGTCCAATTTCTATTTTGAATACCATATCTAAAATTTTCGAAAGACATGTATGTACACAGTTATATGAATTCCTTATGAATAAAAAATTGTTACATATCGCCCAGTCAGGTTTCAGACAAGGTCATTCCTGCCAAACAGCGCTAACTAAACTACTTGACGAATGGTTAAAATATTTAGATAATGGAGAAATAGTTGGTACAGTGTTTTTAGATTTCAGTAAGGCTTTTGACCTTATTAACCATGCCATACTTCTAGAAAAGTTAAAATTTTATCATATCGGAAAACATATAATAGATTGGATAAAATCATATTTGTCTGACAGACAACAAGAAGTCCAATACGCTAACATTAAATCTGATAAATCGTTTGTAAAGTATGGAGTGCCTCAAGGTTCTATTTTAGGTCCGCTGTTATTTTTAATATATATAAATGATTTACCACTTCATGTTAAACAATCCAATATGGATTTATATGCTGATGATTCAACATTACATTTTCACGATAAAAACATTGAAAAAATAAACAGCATATTGCAAAATTATTTAAATGCTATACAATCTTGGTGTAACAATAACAGTATGAAAATCAATGCACAAAAAACTAAGTGTATGAAATTGGGTTCATTAGATGAGATAATTTTACATATACGATCAACATGATCTTCCCAGCTTAAATTTTCATCAATGTCTATTCCAAGTAATTTGAAAGAATGGACATTCTCAATACATGTTTCGTTGACGGTAATACATAATTCTGATAGTTGTTTAAGTTTTTGTTTTGAACCATATATAAACTATTGTAGTTCAGTTTGGGAAAATTTATTACAAAAATATTCAGATAAAATCATAAAACTTCAAAAAGAGTAGCAAGAATTATACTGGAATGCGATATTTCTATTCCATCTAATTTCATGTTTTCTTTTTTAAAATGGCTATCTTTTACCAAAAGAATAAAATACCAACAATCAATTCTAATGTATAAAATTGTAAATGGGCTAACACCTGATTACTTATCAATACAAAATATTGATGATGTGCAACGCCACAACTTACGATCTGTCTCTAATAATGATCTTTTTGTTCCAAGACCAAATACAAATTTTTATAAAAAATCTTTTCATTATTCTGCAACCAAAGTATGGAATAATTTACCACTCGAAATAAAAAAATGTCCTAATGTGGAATTATTCAAGAAACATAGTTATAATCATTTTCTTGAAAATTATATGCAAGTCAACTAATTTGTTTTCCTCTAACAAAACTATATCAAATATTGTCATTTATTACCCTTTGTATATTTCAATGATTGAATTGTGTATATACTAGTAATATATATTGTAAATTAATGTATGAATGTATGAATGTTAACTGTATGCATGTATTTTGTTTGAGGGCCTCAATGAAAATTAGACTATTTCTAATTGAGTTACCCTCTTTAAATAAAGAATTTATTATTATTATTATTATTATTATTATTGAATAATTTTGACGTTTGTGGTTCAACGTATATTCTAATTCATAATAGAAATATATCATAATGACATATTATAGAGCAATAACATACTGACAGGATCTTTTAAAGTACAGGGTCACCGTATAAGAAAAAAAAACAAAAACAAAAACACACGCATATACAAAACACACCAGCAAAGGCAGAATTTTGATGTTTTCTGAACAATATCTGAGTGTTGTCGTGATTAAATAAATGTTTTGACTAAAGAAAATAAAAGTTTGAATTTCAAGACACCGGTTTACTGGATCTTGATCTTGACTTTTGTCAATTGTAATCGGGAAGAGCCCTATCAAGGACGGTTTAAATATGTTTATAATTTTGATTTCATACGGTGTTCACACATTGCCGATTATTGCTCCCGTTTGAGATCAGACAGCGACAAGACACGAAAACTGAAAAAGTCAGATTACTATCTCTGGTACGCGAAGGATATTGAAAAACTTTCCATTGCTGTTTTTGTTTGCCGATTGAGTCCAGATTGCACCAAGATCTTGTCGAATGTGAACCATCTTTGTCGAAACCGTTCCGTAACAGTCCCGTTATTAATACAAAATTCGTCAATGATACTCACGTCAGAGTCCCGACTATTACAGACATAATACGACTAAGACCAGACAAAGCCGTTTGCAATGCTGTAGAGCGGACTGTAATAGGATTACGTTCCGACAGTATTTGATCATCTCGAATATGCGACAGTTTTCTTACGGATAACTTCCGTCAGCGTCGGTTCACTGTCTGGTCACTGTCTGATCTCTGTCGGATTACATTCTGTAGAATCGGAACACAGTCGTGACAGACTCGGTCGAATTTTACCATGCGTAAGTTACAAATCGGATTAAGAACGGGATTACTATTAGTCCATTGTGAAAGGCGAACTATTTCAGATTTTACTACTGTAATGCGGGGTTCACGCAGTGCCGATTAGTACCCCCGTTTGAGATCCGACAGCGCTAAGACATAAAAATAAAAAAAAAATCGGGATACTATCCTCAATGATCTACAATGTTCTCTCATTGTCTTTACGAAGTCGTATACGTTCGTACCATATTCGTACGGATCGGGAATAGTTCGCACAGGTCGTCCAAGCACCCCGACAGTGCGTCCCGTAACATTCGGGGGAACTCAGCCGATTTTGTCTAGTCGGATTACAATCGTGACTATGTCGTGACAGATTCTGCTGTATCGGATCAAAATCGTAGCTATGGCAGCAATACACAGTTAGAAGTTTAGTTTCGCATTATGGCCCCTGTGAATTTTTTAAATATGTAAGTTTTTGTACAATAAAATTGATTTTTAGATACTTGAAGAATAATATAGCCTTCTTAGTGGGTTTATATGAACATTTAGATTGTTTTTAACATGTTTTATAGGCCATTTATATGATTGACAGTACCGTCCATAGGTACATAAATTATTGTAGTGTTTATCAACAAATATTTTGCGCTCGATCTTTTCAATTCAATTTTATGGAAAAACGAGCAGAAAAGCATATGATTTTTGTTTGACCACTTGAAAGATATAAACCTATGGATTTAGGAAAGGTATCACTGTAATTGATTGAAATTTTCCTTTAGACCAAATTTTGGAGACTTTTGTGACTTGTTCACCCCCCTTTTTTGCTATATTTTGTATCTAAGAAATGCAGATTGTTGCCATGGTTACACATAAAAGGGATTATATTTCACCCTTATGACAATTAGAAATCAAGTCTATGGAAGATTTTCTTTTTATAAGTATATACATGCATACCACACATATAAAGCCTTCTTTGTTAGACAGGAGGGGAAAGAGGGTGTTTAAAAATTTTTTTAGTTTTTTTCCTAACTGTGTATTGCTACCTATGTCCTGTGTTTTCTAGACGGTGTCCTATGGAACGGGGATGATCTGGAGAAATTTGTCATCGCTGTTTTTTTTTTCCGATGTGTCCAGATTGCATTCAGATATTGCCGAATACGAACCGTCTTTGCCGAAACTGTTCCGTAACAGTCACGTTATTAATACGAAATTCGACAATAATACCAACGTCAGAGTCCCGACTCTTACAGAACATGAAACGACTGAGTCCAGACTAAGCCGTTTGCAATGAGGTACACCAGACTGTAATAGGATTGCATTTCGACATCATCCCGAATATGACGATAGGTGTAGGATTTTAGATGTGTGCAATTCAAGATTCAGATGCGCTGCTAATGTCCTAAGTAGCACGTGTGTATGTGTGTGAGAGTGTCATTCATTGACAGTACTTTGACCGGTCCACCATGAAATGTGCTCGTATGCTGAGAATTCTACAGCAGGTTGATCTTATGGAATTGGAAGAAGAAGAAGACCATCTGTTGCCAAATATTGTTTAAAAAGAAGGGCACAGCGATTCGGTAGAAATAGAAGATACTGGGTCAATCCCTGGATATCTAGAAGGGGGCAGCTCGGCCAGTACGACACATTGATGAGAGAGCTGAGAGAAGAAGACCCAGACGCTTTCACCAACTACATGAGGCTGCCCATGGACCTGTACGATGAAGTGTTGGCTCGAATCACACTCCGAATTACCAAAAAAGATACCTGGTGGAGGAAAGCCCTAGATCCAGGACTGAAGTTTGCCTGTACAATGATACATCTAACACCCGGCGACAGTTACAGTAGTATTAAGTGGGACTTCAGGGTTCCCAGTAACACCATGTCAATATTTGTCCCTAAAGTCTGCCAAGCCATCATTGATGAGTACGCTACAGAGGTAATCGCATGTCCCACTACCCCAGCATAGTGGAAGGAAATAGCAAATGAATTTCTCGGCAGATAGAACTTCCCACATGTGTGCGGTGCGTTGGACGGAAAGCACGTTGCGTGCAAGTGCCCACCAAATACTGGATCTACTTATTATAACTTATTTTTTTCTCAATAGTCCTTATGGCCCTTGTGGATGCGGATTAGAAATTTATCTGGCTTGATGTTGGGGCAGATGGAGCAGCTTCAGAAGGACTAATATACAACGAGTGTGAGCTGAAAGAAGTACTACAGAACAAGACCATTGGCTTTCCTGATCCTTAGCCACTTCCTGGAGATGACAGAAACATGCCATATGCTTTCTTGCTGACAATGCCTTTCAACTGAGAACTGACATGATGAAGCCTTTTTCTTTTCGTAACATGACAGTAGAAGAAAGGATCTTCAACTACAGGTTGTCAAGAGTACGCAGAGTAAAGGAAAATGCGTTTGGCATAATGTTTCAGAAATTTCAAATACTGTTGTCCACCATGCAACATTCTCTTGACAATGTTAGAATCATCGTACAGGCGTGTGTCTGTCTCCACAACTTGATGAGAATACGCTACCCAATTATGAACATCAACCAAATTGATCGTGAAAATGTCGAAAACGCAACGATCATACCCGGAGAATGGAGATTGGGTCAAAACATGCTTGACGTTGTTAATGTCCAGGGTGCTAACCGTGCAAGAGTGCAGGGAAAGAGGCAGAGACAATATCTCAAACGTTATGAAAAATGACAGAATACCATGATGTATATGTCTCATCTTGTATGTATTAATGGGCTTTCAAATTAACAAAGGAGTTTAACTTGTGACATTACTAGTATTTATTTCATGGCATAATAATTAGTTGTTTAATGTTTATTAATTTTTATTTATGAGTTATGGAAATGAAAATGTATACCGGAACTTTTCTTCAAATTTTTTCTGTGATATTTTACAGTTACTGTGTATATTAAATGTTAAAAGGTTCTGACATCGGAATTCTTTTAAGAGGGACAAAAGATACAAAAGGGACAGTCAAACTCATAGATCGAAAAGAAACTGACAACGCAATGACTTAAAATGAAAAGACAAATATTATTATAGAAGAAACAACATATACAACTAAATCAAAACTAAGCAATACTAACCTCACCAAAAGCTGGGAGTGATCTCAGGTGCTCCGGGAGGGTAAGCAGATCTTGCTCCACATGTGGCACTCGTTGTGTTGCTTATGTTATTACAAATCCGGTAAACAGTCTAATTCGGTAGGTCACATTTATGAAAAGGGAAGAGTATTGTAGTTACCACATAAGTAACATATACGATTACGGTTATTCTATTATGGTCAACCAACTCGTGATGGCGCCCTTAAAATTAACGAAGGGATGATTTTAACTTCACCATTTAGAACTCTTGGTTTAATAGCTTCCTTGTGAGCAGTTTTGAATTGAGTTTAACTGTGCGTATTGCTGTGTGTTTGTTTATTCTACATGGGGTAGAGTTATAATAAGAAGGTTGATTTCTCACAAAACATGTTTAGCCCCGCCTCAGTTTTGATGTGACATCCATCTTCACTGAACTAGTACATATTTTAGTTTTCAGACCAGTTGAAGCCGGCCTTCGGATTCGGCATTTCTCACTTTGTTTAACAACCATTGGTGCTTTGGACTGTTTTCTGCTATTTGGTCAGGTTGTTGTCTCTTTGACACATTCTCCATTTCCATATTCAGTTTTATTCTGTGAAACTAAAACACATTAGTTCCAATCCTACAATTGTTTTGAAATTATTATACAGATTTAAGAAATTACTTCAAGATTTAATGAAAAACTGCAATCAAAGCGCTGTACTAATACTAAAATGTAAAAATGTGTGTAAGGTTTTGTGTCATGTACATCTATTTTCCTTGCAATATGTTCATACAAATTTGCTGTAATATAAATACAGCATATCAACAAGCAGTTTAAAATCAAACTTATAATCAAAATGCGAAATAAGTTTAAACTTAAAAATTTAATAAATATAATGACACAATCAAATTACCCATCAGAAATATTTCAATAAAACAATTTAGAAATTCAAAGATCAAAATGAGATTTGGTCCTTATAATGTCAATCAGCAGACACAGATTTCATAATTACACCAATTTCGACCAACTCACTAGGTGATGTAGTAGGAGGGATATTCAGAGTATCGGTAAAGGTGATATCCAGCTAACTTGCATCCTGTTCACCCGAGACCACGGTTGAGGTCGTAACAGATTTTGACCTACTCTGACCAGACGAGGAGCCATGATGTACGCATAGTGAAGGTGGTCTTGAGTCCTCCGTGTCCCATGTGCCAGCGTGAGATCCAGCGTGAGATTCAGAGTAACCTCCGTGATATGCGGCACCATAACCAACAAACAGCTGCGACTGCATGCTGTTAAAATGACAGAAAATTAATACAATATAAGTAAAAAAAAAAAAAAAAGGCTCCACGGAGACTAATTTGGCCTAGTGGGTCTTGAAAAGAAGTCAGATCAAAATATGAAAAGATAACAGACGGACGACGGACACCAAAGATTGCAAAAGCGCACTTCATCCTTTGGATCGGGTGAGCTATTTTATGACATAAATAGATATATTGACAAAGTTTAATAAATGCAAACAAAATATTTTTATATATACAGATGTATCTATTCTTGAGATAACTTCTATAATGTGTGCCAAATCGTTCTTTCAATTTAATATCAGTTTGTAACTAAAATTGCGAGATTTAAAAGGATCACCAGGTCCGAGTACACAGTTATCGTCCCTTGATTTTTGTTGTTCACGAATATAGTCCCCAGTGTGGACAGAGTGATACTTGTCATTTTTTTTTTTATACCCCTTCCAAATTTATTTATTGATGTTTTATGCCTCAAGTAGCAAGAAGGGGGATAAAACTACACTGTAAAAAAAATTGATTCATGAATTATAATGTAAAGTAGTGATTTGGTCCAGTTGAAAAAGGTCAAAAATTAGCATTTCGGAAGCTGTCAAAAGATTTCAAGACCCCCTTCACATAAAACTGTCCATATTTTGAGTTAGAGCTGATGAAGTTTTCTATTATTTTGATATAATTTGTCCCAAAAGTAGTACAACACACTGTAAAAATATTATAAAGAAAGCGCAGGTGGGATTTTTTTTATTTCCATTTATTGTCTAAAAGAAATGCACTATGAAATAACTGTGTACTCGGACCTAAGAGGTGAAATCATGAAATATAGAATCTGTACTTAGGCAAATTCCCTGAATGATTTAACGGTGCCAATTTGTCAAAAAGCATAAAACTAAAGGATTTAAACTTTTATTTGATAGAAATCTGCAAAAAAATCCCATTTTGGCATTACATGGTCAAAATGAGCATTTCAAAGCTTTTTCAATTTTGATGCATAAGTGGCATTCTAACTTGCTATCTGACAGGTTTTCATGTGTCAATATTTGTGTTTCTATGCTTTAATCCAATTGTATAACTTATTTGTGATCTCTGAATATACAGAAAAGAAGATTTATCTCAGATAATGTGTGCACAATGCGCTGTATAAATGACCCTCGTCTAATGCCCTGTTTGGATCAAGTTAAATGTGAGGAGCTTGGTACATAAAATTTGAAGTCTATATTAAAAGATTCACTAAATTTGTATAAAAAGCGCTTTATAATGTCTTTTGTACCTGTCTCATTTCACATAATATCTCTCGTTTCTTCTGTAGGATAGCAAGTTGTTCAAATATAAGCCTGTTCGGGCTAAAATTGTATGCAAGTTTTTCACTAAAAATTGAAAAATCTTTGCATTTGACCATACTGTCTGCACAAAAAGTTGAACTAAAGAGTCCTTTTGTGCTCAGATTTATTGTATCATGTAACTTGAGTATAGAAATAATGAATAAGACACAAATTTTTATTCCCTTTAGCTTTAGTATGCATTTTTTTAATGTAAATATGTGCTACGGCCTAAATTGACCCTAAACCATTTTCAGACTTACTTGGCCTAAGACCCTTTTGAACTAATATGATGCTATTTGTAATCTTTCTTTCCATTTAAAGTACAATAAATACATATGTAAGGATTATTTATAACCAAAAAACTTCACAAATTTAAAATTGTTGGAAAATATTACATCTTTATGTAAGGCTCCCATTCATTGGAAAACCTCCATTTTTAGGCACAGGCTCATATAAATTTGACTTTTGAATAATTATGCTAAGTCTGATAAATCGAATGAGTATTCTATTGCTTTTGATACATGATATATTATATATTAAGGCATTTAAAAAGTGTTTTTTTGCAATATTTCGATTTTTAAAGCCCCAAAAGTTGATAGTTGAAATTTTTCAATTTTAACGTCAAATGTTGAATAAAGAATTTATCATACTGTCTATAATATACATCCTATTGCCATGAAACTTTGTAAGCAGTCTCATAGTTTATTAAGCTTAGATCATACCAAGTTTTATTAAGATTGGTCAATTTTTTCCATCCTATTAGGTCCGAGTACACAGTTATCGTCCCTTGATTTTTGTTGTTCACGAATATAGTCCCTAGTGAGGACAGTGTGTTACTTGTCATTTTTTTTATACCCCTTCCAAATTTATTTATTGATGTTTTATGCCTCAAGTAGCAAGAAGGGGGATAAAACTACACTGTAAAAAAAATTGATTCATGAATTATAATGTAAAGTAGTGATTTGGTCCAGTTGAAAAAGGTCAAAAATTAGCATTTCGGAAGCTGTCAAAAGATTTCAAGACCCCCTTCACATAAAACTGTCCATATTTTGAGTTAGAGCTGATGAAGTTTTCTATTATTTTGATATAATTTGTCCCAAAAGACGTACAACACACTGTAAAAATATTATAGAGAAAGCGCAGGTGGGATTTTTTTTATTTCCATTTATTGTCTAAAAGAAATGCACTATGAAATAACTGTGTACTCGGACCACCATTCCTTCAACTGTTACTGATCTGATACCTTGATTACTAAAATATATGCTACATAGTTAAAGATTTTTATGGGATCTTCTGCTGTATATGTTGTTCTCATTTACAAGCTTATAGGAACTATCTTGTTTTAAATATCTACTACTTTTTTTTACTTGTTAGATCCAAATTATTTTTGCAAAGAATTTCGCTGAAGCCGGTACTAAGGCCGTCTTTAACTTGTAGTGAGGTGAGAGTCTTTGAGATGAAGAACATCAATACTAGCGCTGTTCCTTTGCTTTTTTGTTAGTTTTTGATACAGTGCATGTACTGATTTTGTGTCTGTGATGAACAGCCCGTATCCTTTTTATATATACATGTATATATATTTTACCGAATTTCGGGCGACAGGCTTCTCGGGCGCTGCTCCTTGGAATACTGCTGCCGGAACTGCCAGCGGTTTGCAGGGTTGAGTGTAGAGTGACATCCCCAGCACCACTATAACTCATCATGCTGCCCAAGTTAGCTTGTTGGAACATATGAGCACTGGAGACAGGCGGGAATGTGTCTTGCTGTCTATGTACAGATTTGGAAGTGTTTACCTGAGTCTGCGGCTGGGTAGTTGGTGTGGACAATGTTGAGGAGATCTGCCATTTGTCGTTTTGTTCGTCAAATGACACAATAATCGGGGTAATCTTCCTCTTAAAACTAAAAAAAAAAACAGAACCGCTAAACAATACATTTATAAGTTGAAATGCAATAAATAATTAACATTATAAAAAAAAGTTTGTGCAATAAATTTTATCAATAAAGGACAAGGTATGATAATGGCATTTTTAGCAAAAAGTTAGCTTGAAATTTTGAATGATTTAAATCTCTTCTCTAGATACACCAAACCATACGACTACTACAAGGATTTTTTTTCACAATATTTTAAAGGATTGTAATGACGCCATCACCATGTGACTAATTACTCAATTTTATAGAAATACGCTAAATTCAAGAATTTTACAGGTGGAATAGTTACAAATAATGCATGAACGCATCCATAAACCATCGAGATTTTTTGTATCGATGTTTCTCATACCAATAGCTAGGTTTGATATGAAAATTGAATTTTAAACGAATGCGCACCTATTTATTTTCTCCCAAACCAGACCAGATATTGCTCGAAACTATGCAATCCCTCAAATACTTGTACATGACGTCAAAAATACTATATATCTGAACCCAAAAGGTTTTATCGAAATTAAGAAAATCATTATAAAGTCTATAAAAAATTGCATTTTTATGTTATTTTGTGCATAATATATTTTTGTCATTTAAGGAGGCCAAAAACTTGCCTTTTCCCACCTTGCCCTTTGATGCAAATATTTGGAATATCATATTTACCTAGTCCACATGATTGGGTGCAGACTCTCAGCCACAGACTCGAACCAATTGCAAAAGCCTGATCTAGATCTAGAGTCTAACTTCTTGGGGGATGATACAATAGGAGTAACAGCAGTAGCCATGATCTCAATTCGGAACTTGCAATTGAGGATGAAGCATCGTCTACAGTAGCATCAGTAGCAGCAGTAATTTTTCCTTTAAGCTGAAAGAACAGAAACAAACATAATTAATAATTGAATAATTGAACGCAATAATTCTGAAAATAATGAAATGTTTTAACTGTACCTATGTATATGTCAAAAATGAAATATCAAATAGTATTTAAAATTTCTCCAAACTTAAATATTTGTTCATATTTAGCTTTGATCAAAATTTAATTAATACATTCATTTATTTGCACAATACTTGCATGAATACATACATTTAGCTATTTGCATAATTCTTGCATGAATAAATACATTCAGCTATTTGCATAATACTTGCATGAATAAATACATTCAGCTATTTGCATAATATTGCATGAATAAAAAAAATTCAGTTATTTGCATAATACTCACACTAACAGGCGTCTTCTTCTTCACACGGTGGATATATGGCTTGAGAAATTTAAGGTTATTCAGTATCCACTTCTCGCGATAAGTCAGTTCGGCTCCATATCCAGAGGGTCGGGCAGTCAGTTTACCATACCTCGTTCGAACACTGTTGTACCAGGTCAACAAACATCTAACTCAAATAACAGAAAGAAAAGCAATGTAATTAAAAGAAACATATAAATGCTCATAAATCTCATAATTAAATATCATTACAAAATCTCATACCTATCTACAAATTTACACCCCAAATAATCTCAAAACAATCTCACGTGTTACATTTTACATTAATCTAAACATTTAACATGAAACATATTATCATAACTAAATCCCATAATAACTTACTACTAGTATCTCTGTAAATGGAATGAACATTAAAAGCAAGCTATTTAAAATGAAGTTCAGCTTACCTTCAAATCCTAAATTTTCGGCCTGTGTCTGCCAAGCTGTGGTTTTTGATGATTTATCTTTGTAAATCTTTGACTCCATGTCGTAGATAAATCTGTTCTCCTGGAGCCATTCGATCATCTTGTCTTCATCATCTTCAAAAAGGAAGCCACTGGACCGAGGTGTCTTTGGCCGAGAAGCAGAGGCAGAAGTATCTGTTGAGTTAGAAGCAGTAGGTGTAGTTGTTGCTGTAGAAGTAGGACCAGTAGTCCCACCTATGAAGACCATTGCAGGAATGGCAACTGGCTCGGTCTCACTACTGTGGACTTGCTGGACGTCTTCAACTGGGTCACCATCAACTTCATACTCTTCAGCAGATGAATGCATGGGAGAAATAGGAATAGTCTTCTCTCTCCTTGGTTGTCTTGCAGTTTTTTTCATAGCAGGCGCAGGCTTCTTCTTAGCACGCATAGTGAATTTACTTGATTCGTATTAAAACGAAGTTATCTATTTAAAATGTTGACAATCTGTTTATAGCTGTTTGTAGAAGTGCTGAGGCTGAAGTGATTATCTGTCGTCCCACGATTTTTTTTATAAGATAGGACTGTCAAGTGGAACGGTTTCTAACGGATTGTTTCCGTTGGAGTCGGTTCACTGTCTGGTCACTGTCGGGTCTCTGTCGGATCGCATTCGGCAACATCGGGATGCTGTCTGGACAGAATCGGGCGGTTTTTACCTTGCGAAAGATATGAATCGGATTAGAATCGGATTGAGAACGGAATAATCAAGACGAATTCGGCTGAAAACGGCTGAATCTGGACGCTTCCTGAACAATATCTGATTGTCGTCTAGAATAACTAATTTATTTTTCAAATTTTAATTAAAGTTTGAATTTCCAACCACGATTCACAGGATCGTGATCAGACTTTTGACCAATTTTAATCGGGAATGGTCCTGTCAAGGACGGCAGTAAAAATCGTGAATGTGTGACCCCAGCTTAAGTTTTGTTTTCTTTTATGCTCGCGTCACACTGTCCCGATTTTTATATACGATGGACACCCGAATGCGAAAATTGTAAGTTCGTACGAAGTTGGTCCCGATCTCGTTAAAATACCAAAAAGTGACCAAAGCAAGTACGATGAATAACGAAGTCTATACGATGGTGCCGAAATTATATACGATAGCAAAAGATGGACATACGAAGGTTAACCGAAGACGGGTATTTAAGCTTCATATCTCAGCCGAAGCCTACACGATGGATCACGAAGGCTACACGACGGATTACGAAGGCTACACGATGGATTACGATGATGGCGCGATGGCCATACGATGTCTAAAAGATACGAACAGAATTTCGACAACATATCGTTTCAGTACAAGTCTGCCATGCATGGCGGGAAATCGATCTTTTTGTCTAATTCTTATAAAACTTAGTTTATTATCCCCTCGCCTACTACATGTAAGTTGCGTGTAGATACAATTGTTATGGACACTCTAGAACCAAAATGCTCAAAACTCGGTATGGTGTTACTCGTTAAGAACATCTTAAGCGCTTTTGACTTTAAAGTTCAAAGGTCAAGGTCACAGTGGCAGTTGTAATACAAGGCAATATCGCCCTTGTGGACACTCTAAAACCAATATGCTTCAAAAGATTTTAACCACATTTGGTATATTGTTCCTCCGTGTAATGATCTGACATTTTTTACGTTCAAGACCAAAGGTCAAGGTCATGCAGATGAACTTGTTTTTTCTCCTTGAAATAGCATAATACACAGGAAATTGGTTGCTCATTTTTTAACCTGGTTCTAAAGACAATATTAAAGGTATTTCCAGTTACTGAATGTTTCGGTTGATTTCTAAAAAAAAATGTATCAAATATGCGTATTCAATTTACCATTTTCTGCATGTGTCATATACAAATATAGTGTCCATATTTGTCCCCAATATGTTACATACGAGGGGATGCCACGCTCGGCATTGCCTTGTTTGAACTGTGAAATGTGTGCACTAGTCTGAATAATCACCCATAATTATTCCCATGTTTACCGATCTATCTTAAAGGTAAGGTAATGGGTTCGTTGATCCCTTTTATTCAGAAAGAGCTCTTTCCAGGAGAATATCATAATAATATAGACAAAAGGAAGGATGTGGGGAAAGCACAAATGCGGCAAAATATGACACGTAGAAAACAAAATGGTTATGGAGTAAACACTCGTGTGACAACAACTCAGACGATACATAAAAAATCAGAAAAATTTGGTTTCCCTATATACGTGTACCTGCAGTGTTGGTGTACGAGGCGCGTTTATGATTTTCATTATGTTACTTGATATGAAAAATTGACAAAAAATAATATTCTACTTGTAAAAGTAAATCCTGAGCCTGTAATAGCTGCTCTTCTTGTTCCATTTGAATTTAAAATAGAAACAACGCTGTCGCCTTTCTTGTTCTCATAGAATCATATGATATGAGCTCCATATTTTGTGAACGTCTTTCTTAACTGTCGTATGAGACCATGGAAGTATTATGATATAATACTTCCATGATGAGACTGACCAGTGCATATCGCGCATGGCACTTTAAATGTATTTTAGCGCGAAAATTAACTTACATTTAGCTGTATTTATTGCCGTCGTAGTTCCATCTTGTCGCCTTCGTACTTTTATTCGATGGGAACACGACGAGATTACGAGGTCTTCACGAAGTCGTGTTGCCATCGTAAGACCTTCGGGTATCTTCGTGATTCATTCGTGTAGACATCGCAATGTCAAAACTGCCCGATGGAAACTATGGAAACACGAATGCAATACGATGTGCAAAGATGCATTCCCGGTGACATTGCGATGGTGAGGATGGTGATACGAACTCAGTACGAACCCTCAACATCGGACGCACCTTCGGGGATTTTTTAACATGTTGAAAAATTTAGAACCCTTCCCGAAGTTGTCCCCGAAGGCTAGAAAAAGTGGCCGATGGTTCTACGATGGTTAAAGATGGCACTACGAATAGCCCGATCTGGATACGATCAGTCCCGATTTTGAAAATTTTCCATTATCGTGTTGCCATCGGCGTAAAAATCGGGACAGTGTGACGCGGGCATTACTGAATGTGAAACTGATTGACGTAATTATTTTACAACATTTTTTAAGTATGAACTATTTTACTACGTATACGTAAATATATATAATCCCCTTGAATGTATGTCTGGTACGTAGCCTAGCAATACAATGGACTTGCTTTTAATGGAGTTGACATTTTTTTCTGATTTCAAAATTTTAAAGATTTAATTTACTTTAGTAGACAGTATTGAAAGGTCACTTAAAATCAAAGTAAAATAGTTTTATGGCGGAAAATTAGCTTGGTTAAAGACTGATTACTTTCACATGGTAGATTTAATTTGCCAATAGTAAAATAAAGTGTCTTTGTCACAAATTAATAAGAATTACTTGTCTTCGTGTTTTTTATTCAGTTTACTCTGCCTTCATAGATTGTTAAATCTTCATGTTGGTTCGAAATTCAAAAACGTGAAGCCAATGAAAAAACATTGGGCTCACAAAACCCAGGTCTTAAAAATGCCAAATTTGTCTTTTCATTATTGCTTAAGATAGAAACATCAAAGTTATTAAATAATTCACGTTGTTTTGTAAAAAATTTTAAAGGCCTAAGCCCATTCAATCATAATATTCCATACAAGTTTTCTGTTACCTATACTCAAATATCATCAAGAACTGTTGATAATATTTTGATAATCCATCAAGGTTATGAAAAGCCTAACCTTTTTCTCTCTCAAGTACACATAAATATAAACAAAATTCCATAACGGATTTTGCTTAAATTTTACACTATGAGGATTACCCTCACGTACTTCTTAAAAGCATGTAGTAAGTATGTTTTAATCTGTTTCTACCTTTTCTCATAGCCATTTCTAAGTTACATGGTAACTTAAAACCCATGCGTGTACAATTACCAAACATGTTCTATTTGCCCGTCATATATTCAAAAAATAATTTTTGTCCCACAGAAACTAGCGCTTGCGTCCAAAAAATTGAGCTTACCATCTATGATGAGTTCATGTTTTCGTTCCAATCTTTAATGGTTTTGAGAGTTTTAAATAATTGTTTGACGGTACTATATGTTCCCATTCAAATGCATTGATCGGCCAAAAAAAAAGGGGGGTTTTAACCCCCGGAACCCCCCTGGATCCGCCAATGTATAAATCAACAACTCTTGACCAAAGAATAATTTAATATACAATGCAGACCTTTTTTCCATGTTTTTATAAATGCTACTTTTCCAAGATTATAACATTTATGGCTTTATGGGTAACACAGCCACTTTTCAATATGAACAATGTGATACACACATTTTTATTTTTGCTTTAATTATATCCCCATAAACGTCCTTTTGGTAAAATGCGATATTTGAACTATTTTACGGTGATTAAAGATTGAAATATTACATTGCCAGCAAATTGAGGTTTAAATTTATACTTTTTTAAATTCTATACATTTGAAACGATGATAAACTGCTATCCAATGAAAGATGTGCATAAATCAAAAATAAACTGACGACGTCGTGGCTAAAACATAAAAAGACAAACAGACATATAATAGAACAAAAGACACAACATAGAAAACTAAAAACTAAGCAACACGAATCCCAACAAAAACTTAGGGTGATCTCAGGTGCCCCGGAAGGGTAAGCAGATCCTGCTCCATATTTGGTATAAATTTAAATTATAACATCGAAGAGTAAACGAGTTGTGTTGACCGTGTATCATTTTTTTCTTCGATAACAGATTCTCCCTGGATATCATAGTACATATGCTTTTTTTAATTTTATAAATTAGATAAGTTGAAAAAACACGAACAGTTATTATTTCAGAAGTAATAGATCAGCCACAAAATAATGACTTCACCTGATGATTATATGATTGTGCACAGAAAAAAGTTATAAAAATAATTACTTAAAATGATAATTAAACCCACAAAGAATTGAAAATAATTTTCAGACGATGCATTTACACTTAATATCCAATTTACTCGACGAACAGAGTTAATCTAGAAAATTTATATTCAAAACCAACCACGTTCCAGAATGTTTACATTATCAGCATTTAAGTACGTTTTAAGAAGTTTGTTTGATTTAAATTGTCAGCGAAACAAATTGATCAAATACGTATTGACATTGTACAGTTCTGGTGCGACATTTTAAAATTATAGTGGATTACTTTAAGTCCTCTGTTTGCTTGTGGAATGCCTTTTGGAGATTTTGTCTGGTATGTGTTTAAATGATATCCCCCGGTTGCTGCTGTCACAATAGTGTCTGACTCGTTTTCAAGTGCCATATAATTATGTGTCATTCAATTTTAAAAAGAATTAGATACACGAGTTTAAAAAAGAGTTAGGCACACGATTTTTGAAAAAAACCAGGCAAAATACAAAGGGGACAATGTTCACTGCTGTTCTCATATTTTGATTTTTTGTTATCATTATTCAAAAAATAAGTAGATGAGGCATGATTGCGAATGAGACAACTATCCACATTTTTTTTTTTAAATATGGAGGAAGAAAGTAATTATACGAAACGGTATGACCCGCAACAATGAAAAAGCCACACCGTACATTCGGCGTTTGTTTCTGAATTATTTCTTAATTTATGAGCAGATACTTCAAGGACAGGTACATGTATGTAATTAATACATTAGGTCAGTATCGGAGCACAATATATTAAACCAATGATACAATTGGCGATTAGCAGTGGTCCAGCCTCAGAATCAAATCTGTGTTTAACAATAAGAATTATCATTTATAATTTTGTACTACTAAAGATTTAAAAAAGTTTCTAAAGTATAATTTCATTTAGTGTGAGTAGTAATATATAATGTAAAAGCTAACATAATTTTTATATTTTTTTTGTATTTTCTGCTCAAAGTTTAACTTCTATCTTATTTGTAAACTTGTACGAATTCCAGTCTTATACTCCCGTAAGTTTAAATAATAGTACGGACATTGTAAAACGACACTAGTGTCTGAGCCGAAAGTTGATGAACCAGGGGCATGTCAAAGAACGTCTAGTCTTTTTTCTTCAAAAGTCCCCCAGAATATATTAATGCCTTGTTGATCAATATTCCGTTTGAACAAATAATACACGATTTTGACTGTAAGTATACATTCTATGCACTGAAGTTGTTTTTCATCTTGAAAAGTGTTTATTTGTCTTTCTAGATATTACTTTTACTGTTTCGTCTATTTTGGTGATATCAATTTGACGTGGCTCTGTACTTATACATCTATTCATTGTGTTATTGGGCTATTGTCAATTTTTGTATTTTTTGTCTTTCATTTATGCTTATGTGCTTTGTCTATATGGCTTTTTGTGTTTCTTTTCTACTTATTTTTGTGTTTTTTTGCTGATAAAGATTATAACACAATGTTAACTGCTGTATCACAATTTTTGACAATGTTACCTAGTGTGTCTGTTTACTCAGTTTACACATCGGTGTTAATATAAAAAGGAATTTTATGCGACTGTCTTGTAAGTAAGAGTAAAGCTAGCTTAATAATCAGGTTTCATCCACCATTTACATATTTAGAAAATGCCTGTTCAAAGTCATGAATATGTCAGTTATTATCCATTCGTTTGATGTGTTATAGTTTTTAATTTTGCCATTTGATTTGGGACTTTCTGTTTAAATTGTCCTCAGAGTTCAGTTTTTTTGTTATTTCACTTTTCATAGACGCTATTCTGTCAAATACCGTCAAAATAATGTACAATTTGTCCCCTTTTTCTTTAGAAAAATATATCTACAATATACAAACGAAATAAAATACTATCATCAATATAGAATAATAGATTTATTACCTCATAATTTATGATTAAATTATCGCTACATCTATGTTTTGTAAGAATTAAGATTAAGATGTGTCCAATTCAAAACTAAAGTATATGCAGGTTTTGCACAAAACAATATGACTAATTACTGAAGAAACGTAGTGTATTTACATGTTTTATATACTAAAGAACTGTCTGACACTGGTTAGACACTTGAGGTTTTCCTTAAAGATCTGGAGTAGTAAATGTATGAACACATGTCTTTCAAACTAGAATACCTTCTAGTCTTTTACGACAATCTTGATATTCTGGAGTGTAAGACTTAATGTTTGTTTGTTTTGGAGTGCATTCACGAATACAACTGCATACTTGAAGGTTAAAAGAAGTGAACAAATCCCATCATGTGATCGAAATATTTTAAAATTAATTTACCAAACAGGTTGAACTGTTTATTACGTTCATGTCGTTCGAAATATAGCAGTGGTAGTTTACTATTTAGCTGGAGTAAGGAAATAGACAGATACCAAGGGAAATTCATAGCTCGAAACAAACTCGAGAGAAACTACCAATGTCATTACAAAACCGAAAGACGTTGAAAAGATTTGTTTTTCTCACAAAATATTAACCAGAAAATTAAATCCGACTAATGGTTCTTTATATGCATATTACTGATGTTGGTATATTCTTCCTTATGCATTTTGTTAGTGTTGGTAAGATGGTTTGTATGTTGTAGTGATTCGATATTTATTTAATCTTTCAGTATTATAAGGACAAGTTGCTTTTGGATTTTTCCTTTGGATTTATTTCTTTTGGAAAACGATAAAGCTACATAATAAATTATTGCACGTGTTCAAAATTTGTAAAATATGGATGACATACTTGCAACTGTAAGTTCAGAAAATCGACCACCGAGACTATCACTAAATTCAACAATCAAATCAATTTATTTATGATAACGTTTCAAAAAAAAAATGAAGCCCTATGATCATATTTTAAAAGATTTATAAAAAGTAAAAGCACAAAAATACCGAAGTCCGAGGAAAATTCGAAACGGACACTTTTTTGTACATTAATTTGGCCGTTAGTTTTCTCGTTTGAATTATTTTACATTTGGCCTTTTATAGCTGACTATGTTGTAAGTGTTTTGCATATTGTTGAAGGCCGTACAGTGACCTAAAGCTGTCAATTTCTGTGTCATTTTGGCTTCTTGTGACGAGTTGTCTCATTGGCAATAATTCAAATCTTTTTTGTAAGTACACATTCAAATGACAAAATCAAAAGTTCAAACACATATTGAAAATGGTGGATGAAGCCTAGTTTTAAAGATGGCTAAACGTCTCAATTGTAGGTCAGTCGCATACAATACCATTTTATCGACAACGTTATGTAAACAAAACAAACAGAAACAATTTGTAAACATGTCTTAAAAGGGCTACAACAGTCACCATTGAATTATATGAAAACAAACAAATATTTAACAAAGAAACACAAACAAGTATTAATGTACCATGTCGTATATTCTTACATGTAATATAAACACATTCAATGTTCATTAAATCTCTTTGGAACAGTATTCCTGTAGAAATCAAAAAGATGGAAACGTTAGAACAGTCCATATATTTTTCTTGTATATCATTAACAAAACATGTTCAAGAAACGATTCTGTATGTGTGTTCGCCATTTGTTTTTTCCATAAAAAGTTAAATGTATGTATGTATATATATATATATTTTCCGGACCATACGAGTTTTTGGACCATACGCATATGGTCATGACGATTAACGATTGCCAAACAAATTAATAAAAGACGTAACAAAATGGATCTTTAAATAAATTCCAAACAGAAAACAATAAATTTGCGGCAAAGATGGTAAACAACAAACATGAGGTGCTTAGGTAGCACTCCACAGTTAGGTGTGTAGTTTCGCATTTTGGCCCCTGTACGTTTTTCAAATATGAGAGCTAGTGTGCAATAAAATTCATTTTTGGATAGCTGAGTATTAAAATAGCCTATGTATTGGGTTTATATGAACACCAAGATTATGTAATGTATGTAATATAGGCTGTTTTCTGTATGACAGTCCGTATTTGCATGTCCCTACCATACATTGGTCCGGCAATTATTGTAATGTTTTTTCCAACTTTTTATCGCACGAACTTTGTGATTGGATTTTACGAAAAAATGAGGCGAAAGACACCCATTTTTTATTTGATCAGTAGGAAGATTTATGAAAAGAGTTTCTAAAAAGGTATCACTGAAAGGCATTGAAATTCTAGTTTGATCCAAATTTTGGGGGTATATGTGACATGTCCACCCCCCTTTTTGCAATATTTTATGGTAAAGAAATGCAGAATGTTGCCATGGATACACATAAAAGGAATTAATTTTCACTCTTTTAACTTTTGAAAATCAAATCTATGGAATATACTGATTACATACATATGCACATGTACAACACAAACAGTTAGGTTAATGTATTAGAAATCCAGGAATAGGAGATAATAAAACATTTTGTGGCTCATTTTTAATTTTATTTTCTAACTGTGGAGTGCTACCTTAGGTTTGACTTCATTGATAAAACTAGAGGATAACATATGGTTGACCAAAAGAAAGAAAAAAACACCAACCACACACACACACAGACACAGACACAGACACACACACATTCTTAGAATAAAACACAATGAGTGTTAGATACAAAGATACGAACCAGAGTAAGGAGAAATATTGAAAGAAGGAAAGATGTTAAAAGGAAAGTTAAAATTCGCTTAAGCTGGGGTCCCACATTCACGATGTTTTCTGCCATCCTTGACAGGACCATTCCCGAATAAAATTGTCAAAAGTCTGATCAAGATCCTGTGAATCGTGAATGGAAATTCAAACAGATATTGTTCAGGAAGCGTCGACATTCAACCGTTTCCAAGCGAATTTATCCCGATAATCCGTTTCTCAATCCGCTTCTAATCCGATTTGTATCTTTCTCCTCGTAAAATTCACCGGAGTCTGTCACGACTGCGTCCCGATTCTACCGATGTAATCCGACAGAGATCAGACAGTGACCAGACAGTGAACCGACGCTGACGGAAGCTATCCGTTCGAAATTTGTCGGCACACTCGGGATGATCGGGTACTGTCGGAACGTAATCCTATCACGGTCCGCTCTATTGCATATTCCAAACGGCTTTGTCTGGTCTCAGTCGTATTGTATTCTGTAACTGTCGGGACTCTGACGTGGGTATCATTGAAGAATTTCGTATTAATAACGGAACTGTTCCGGAACGCTTTCGGCAACAAAGGTTCGCAATCGACAAGATTTGGATGCAATCTGAACTCAATCGGCAAAAAAACAGCAATGAAAAATTTCTCCAGATCATTCCCGTTCAACAGGACACCGTCCAGAATACACAGAACATCGTTAAGATTTTGATCCGATACAGTAGAATCTGTCACGACATAGGCACGATTGTAATCCGACTACACAAAATCTGCTGAGTTTCCCCGAATGTTACGGGACGCAAATAACTGTCGTGGTGCTTCGCCGAACTATTCGGACCTTTCCCGACCCGTAGGAATCTGGTACGAACTTAAACGACTGCCTTCAGACAATAATAGGACATTCTATATAATTAAGGATGTATTACGCCTTTTTTCATTTCGTGTCGTATCGCTGTCTGAACTCAAACGGGAGCAATAATCGGCAATGTGTGAACCCAGCATTAAATGTAACACATTAACTACAATGTGAGTTTAAAAGAGTCAAATGGAAATTCTAAGGTAACAAATTTAAACACAAATCCTTATGTTATTCTTGATAGAAACGTTTCAATAAATAATTGAATATCAGTATCCTCTGCTGTTTGTTGAAACTAATTAAACATATGATAGAATATAATAAACTTGATCTTATCTGATAGTTGTTATTGAATCGAATAAATATGAATGTAATAAAAATAACAAATTATATGTTAGATTAACTTCAAATTTCCTTTAATGGAATAATATAACAATCTGTGTTTAACTTTCAGCTTATGGAGTGGTTCAAAACTTTAATAAATATTTTATATATTAAGTTCTTATAAATGGCATATCAATTTTTTATACACTGAAAAAAGTATTTCCTGAGAACAACAAACACACCGATATTGCCGACTAAAAAGTAATATCAAAAATTTTGAACTCCAAGGAAAATTCAAAAACGAAAAGTCCCTAATCAAATATAAAATCAAAAACTCAAACACATTAAACGAAAGGATAGCAAAAAAAGTTTGAAAAATTGTCTAGTTTGGGTCCTTAATGCTCTTCAACTTTGTACTTATTTGGCTTTATATATAGCTATTCTGATCTGAGCGTCACTGGTGAGTATTATGTAGATGAAACGCGCGTCTGGCGTATTAAATTAGAATCCTGGTACATTCGATAATTATTTGAAATACTTATCAAGATCACATCAACATTCGAACTATCCCCGTATGACCTTATAAGTATAGGAAACTGCAACAGAGTTATGAGGAGGAAAGATTAAAAATGGCAGTCCGTAAATTTACATCATCACGAATTGGGTGATCTATACAATGTGCCGGAGTCTAAACTAACTAATGCCATTTTTAACACGTCTTTGATGATAATTTAAAATCTATGTCGTCTGTCTGTTAAGTACCGAATGTGACGTATTCCAAATTAAAATTAGTTTACCTAGTGCGAAGTTGCATTGCTACACGACGTGTCTCGGTATTTTATATTTCAAAGTTCATGTATTTAATTTTTTCTGTTGTGGTTTTGGTTGAATACTATGTTATATCTTGCCGTTTGTAATTCAAATAATTATAAAAATAACTTTTCAATACCGTCGTACCGTCGTACCGTCATTATCATGATAGTTGTTTGAACTAGAAAAGTAAGAATGATTGTATGAATTTGAGGATCATATATTCGTTACAAAAATACGTCGCTGTTTGTGAATATTCAATTTCTATGAACAACATTCCAGCATCGCCTTCCTATAAGTATCTCCAAGTTGAAACGATATTTAGTATTTGCATTTCCTATCACAGTTCACTTAAAGGAAGGTTCCTGCTTACAATGAAGTTATCAAACAAAGACTTCTACTTAGTGAAGTAAAAAATCTTCTTTTTTAACTTTTTAGGGACACCATCACGTTTAGTGTCAATTATATGGGTTAAACGATGGCTATCACACATGAAGCAGGATATGCTTGCCCTTTCACAGCTACTGAGATATTTCTTATGGATTTCATTAACTATTGTTTCGCCATTGGCCATTTTCTATTTTGTCATGGCATTGTCAATATATTTTGGACTAGTCAGCTTGAATATCCCTTTTGGTGTCTTTCGTTTCTCTTTTTTTAAATTTGTTGATACTACATAATATAAACCTCCATGGTTTCGTCTTGTAGAAATATATATAACAAATTCATATTACATTTGTAGTACTGTAATGTTCTCTCTCCAAAAAGGTGTGCTTTATTCATTTAATTTTAATTTAAAAAACATTCTAAACAAAGAATTTCTCTTCAAGTCTATACATTCAATTTCCAAATGACTTCATAATCTCTGTCAAATATTTATAAAAATGCGCTTTTAATCTTCATATTCGGTTTCCCAAATATTTAGAAAATTGGAGTTACGTCATCATTACACTTACACGCCGATATTTAAGTTGTTGATGGTTTATGTCTGTCATATTTTTTTGATATTTTTTCTGATTTAATTTTTCACATTTTGCCTTGACTTAGCCTATGCAAGGTAGATATACCATATTGGTTTGCTTTGTAAAGACGTATACTAATGTTCTGTTGCTTACATTCTCGTGATTTGGACTGATGTTTTTTTAAATAATACCACATCACCTTATTTTTATACTGACATCAATGTAAAACCCATATAAAGGACATGTGATAGCAACAAACTTATTAGAGATATTAAAGCAAGTTATCCCTGCATTATGTACAATTAAGGTGTTCATTTTAATCTATATACACACAATAATGTACATTATGGATTTTCTCAGATATCTCTACTATTTAAATACGAACAACAGATTTGATTTGAACGTTAATATTTCAGCAGTTTGAGAAATGTTTATTATACATTATTGTATCATCACATTTGTCATCTCCATTGTAAAAACCCAAACACATTGTCAATATGGGTTAAAAGCATGCGAATTTTATGCTTGGATGGCTTGGACACAATGTAAACCAAGCTGCGGAGGTGTGAGATACAGAATGCAACCCCTGTGTTGTGAACAAGAACAAAACAAACAAAAGACATTTGACGAATGCTTGCAGTCTTGTGATATAAAAAGAGAGCATTATTTTCAAACAAACTACGAAGAACAAACATGTAAAGCATGCACTCATGGTAAGTTATGTAATTTATTAGCTGCACTTATACGACGAACAAATTGAAAATAAGGATTATTTCGATTTTATGAAACAGTGATACAAATGGAGTTAAAATAAGTATAGAAATAAGAGTTTGAAAGAAGGTAAATCGTCAACAATATATATTTTGTTTAATTTAACAAAAATGTGAATAGTCTACACTTATGAAGACAATACACCCACTATTGTTGGAAAAATCAGAAATTAATATATAATTATAGAGAAAGATGGTATATATATATTTCGAGACAATTTATGGTTGTTCTCTAAATAATTCAACTATTGTAACTTTTCCAAATGAAATAGTTTTTTTGTATTCTATATTTTTTTCTTATTTGAAAATTTCAAAACTGTGGTCATTGGAATTCGACTGCGCGAATAAAAAATTTGCCTAACAAACTACTAATAAGAATTCTGTTGCGGGGGAGTACGGGTCAATATAAACGACACTGAAAAAAACAGGAATTTTATTTGTCCATTATTTTGATAAAGAAAATGCATACTCGCAGTGGTACAATAAACTCAAACTAACCTTGTACAAATTTTATCCAATTAAGTCACTTTCATACGGACAACAAAAATACATATTTGAAAAAAAAAATTGTTGCTTAATTTAAAACTGTTGTGTGTTTAAAGGTTACTTCATTTAGCTATTTCAGTTTCTGTTTACTTGTATATGACGTATTTTAAATGTTAAATCAATTGTTAAGTAGTCCCGTCCGAAAACTCTTTTTTTAGCTCACCTGGCCCGAAGGGCCAAGTGTGAGCTTTTCCCATCACTTTGCGTCCGTCGTCCGTCGTCCGTCGTCCGTCGTCCGTCGTCGTCCGTCGTCCGTCGTCGTCCGTCGTCCGTCGTCGTCCGTCGTCGTCCGTCGTCCGTCGTCGTCGTCCGTCGTCGTTAACTTTTACAAAAATCTTCACCTCTGAAACTACTGGGCCAAATTAAACCAAACTTGGCCACAATCATCATTGGGGTATCTAGTTTAAAAAATGTGTGGCATGACCCGGCCAACCAACCAAGATGGCCGCCATGGCTAAAAATAGAACATAGGGGTAAAATGCAGTTTTTGGCTTATAACTCAAAAACCAAAGCATTTAGAGCAAATCTGACATGGGGTGAAATTGTTTTTAGGTCAAGATCAATCTGCCCTGCAATTTTCAGATGAATCGGACAACCCATTGTTGGGTTGCTGCCCCTGAATTGGTAATTTTAAGGAAATTTTGCTGTTTTTGGTTATTATCTTGAATATTATTATAGATAGAGATAAACTGTAAACAGCAATAATGTTCAGCAAAGTAAGATTTACAAATAAGTCAACGTGACCGAAATGGTCAGTTGACCCCTTTAGGAGTTATTGCCCTTTATTGTCAATTTTTAACCATTTTTCGTAAATCTTAGTAATCTTTTACAAAAATCTTCTTCTCTGAAACTACTGGGCCAAATTAAACCAAACTTGGCCACAATCACAATTGGGGTATCTAGTTTAAAAAATGTGTGGCGTGACCCGGCCAACCAACCAAGATGGCCGCCACAGCTAAAAATAGAACATAGGGGTAAAATTCAGTTTTTGGCTTATAACTCAAAAACCAAAGCATTTAGAGCAAATCTGACTGAAGTAAAATTGATTATCAGGTCAAGATCTAACTGTGTGCAAACCTCAGAGTAGGATGTTGTTTGAAATTAGTAGTCAATATTAAAAGAAAACGTGGTATGATTGCAAATGAGACAACTGCTCCACAAGAGACCAAAATGACGCAGACATTAACGACTATAGGTCACCATACGGCCTTCAACAATGAGCAAAGACCATACCGCATAGTCAGCTATAAAAGGCCCCGATATGACTACGTAAAACAATTCAAACGAGGAAACTAACGGCTTTATTTATATAAAACAAAATGAACGAAAAACAAACATATAACACATATACAAACGACAACTACTGAATTACAGGCTCCTGACTTTGGACAGGCACATACATAAATAATGTGGCTGTGTTAAACATGTTAGCGGGACCCCAAACCTCATTCTAACCTTGGACAGTGGTATAACTGTACAACATAAGAACGAACTATAAAAGTCAGTTGGAAAAGGCTTAACTCATCAGATGGACAAAAATAGAAGTTGACGTGGCCGGGTACTTGTACATCCCGACAACAAAAAAGACACTACGAACAGATCTGAGATAACTGCAAGTTATCTGACAGCTAGTTCAAGTCCACAATTTACCCATCAAAACGTCTTCTCGTCAGGAACCATTCAGAGTGTTTATTACTGTGTAGTTTCAAACCCATTCAACAATCCTTGTAGAGGTAGTTTGTGAACGATCGACTAAACATAGGAGTTAAATAGCCAATGCTCATGATTTTAGCTCGTTACAGGATTTTTTAAATGATATATATATTATGAAAATATGATCATATTTATAAGGTCTATATGATTTTGACTTTTTGTGGGTAAAACAAGGCAAAGATTTCTTTATAAACTAATAGTAAAAAGAGCAACCTTAATTTATCAACAGTAACAACTAAATTTAAACAGAGAAAAAGAATGAAAAAGCTTACAGCAGGGTGAAACTACTTTCTGGTATTCGAACTTACCTTTTCGTCTTAATCCTTAGAAGAATAAAAATAAGTCACGTAAAGCACTTGAATGACTGTAAATAACGGTACCGCTGACAACAAAAAGGAGGTTACCAATAAAAACTTAGAGATATCGTAACAAAAAATAATATAAGTTATTGAATATCTTTTGATGTAGAAATAAAGAACTCATTATCATAATATCGGCTGCTGTGCAGGAAGTTTTGATTTTTGCTTAAAAAAAAAGAGCAAGAGTTGTCCTGATTTGAACAAATCTCTCTCACAAAGAAAACCTTTTCAAGAGTTAACACGATGCAAGTAACAATTTCGTTCCTTAATCTTAATTTCTCTCTTGAAAGTTTAGAACTTTTCATGAGAAACGTAAATGGGTGCGACACGTTGTAAAAATTAATTTAATTAAAAGGTATCTGACACAATAAATGCGGTTTAAACTATTTAATTTGCAATTTTTAACAACAAAATAATATTATAATAAAAATAAAATTGAGAAAGGAAATGGTGAATATGTCAAAGCGACAACCACCCGACCATAGAGCAAACAACAGCCGAAGGCAACCAATGGGTCTTCAATGTAGCGAGAATTCCCGCACCCGTAGGTGTCCTTCAGCTGGCCCCTAAAATATGCATAATAGTACAGTGATAATGGACGTCATACTAAACTCCGAATTATACACAAGAAACTAAAATTTAAAATCATACAAGACTAACAAAGGCCAGAGGCTCCTGACTTGGGACAGGCGCAAAATTGCGGCGGGGTTAAACATGTTTATGAGATCTCAACCCTCCCCCTATACCTCTAGCCAATGTAGAAAAGTAAAACAATAACAATACGCACATTAAAATTCAGTTCAAGAGAAGTCCGAGTCTGATGTCAAAAGATGTAACAAAAGAAAATAAATAAAATGACAATAATACATAAATAACAACAGACTACTAGCAGTTAACTGACATGCCAGCTCCAGACCTCAATATAAGCCGTTTTTAAAATATTTACAAATGCTCTGTGTAACGATACACGTACCAAATGAAACGATTTGTGTCAACTTTGCAATGAAATTTTGTAACACGCAGTTTCTCAGATATATGTTTTCATGATTATTGTCTTAGATGATACATTTTATCTTATGAACTGCACTTGTTTTTATTAAGACAAAAGACGACCAGTTGATTTAAGACAGACGAACTATATTCTCATCACCTATAGATGACCACCATTTACTATATGAAGTTGTATTAGTGGCTTTTACAGTCTGGCGTATCAAATTATAAGCCTGGAACCTTTGTTTCGTGCCCGAGGGTACCACCAGTTCCAACAGTCGGCACTTCGGTGTTGACCTGAGTATCAATTATATGGACATTTTCAATAAATTAACAGTTTGGAAAATTATGAAGTTTTTGAAATATTAAGGATTTTCTTAGCCCAGGCATAGGTTACCTTAGCCGAATTTGGCATTTTTTTTGAAAGTTTGGTCCTCAATGCTCTTCAACTTTATACTTGACTGGCTTCCAGATAAAGAGTGTTTCCGTTGACTTTATTAATGTATTGACGGAGACCAAAAAGTGAAAACCCATATGATCTACAAAATTTAAGCCATGGACAGAGTAGGTAAACATTTTATGAAAAAAACCCATATACACAAAACGGTAACGATAAGTTCGATAGATGAAATCTCCAGTGAAACCTTGCATCGATATCAACAAAAAGTCTACTTTATAAAAGATATTTCATACATTGTCATACAAAATATATAACAAGCACGGACTATTTGTCAAATAGTTCCAACGAAATGTGAAGAAATTAAACAAAAGATAATTTATTACGGATATGTTGCTAAGCATGGATTAGATGCAATATAGGAACTCCTTATTAGTGAATATTAGATCGTTCAGACGACATTCCAAATTAATTTGTCTATGATTCAGTATGGATCCAAATAAAGATAAACTGCAAAGAAACACAAAATGAACAAGATTTGTCTGTTTTTTAATAGACAAAAAAGGAAATGGGGATGTCAAAATAGGTGCTGTATGTGTAACCCTATCCACATTTGAGTCATCAAAAATATTGAAAGTGGAGTGCAAAGCAAAAAAAAAATCACTTAAACTCGTTTCCATTCATGTTTATTTTATTACCTCTACTGGCTATAGCGATGTAATTTTGTGCACTGAAGAGTAAAATAACAAAAAAAAAACGAGTTCCAAGGAAAATTCTGAATGGAAAGTACCTTATCAAATGGCTATATCAAAATTGCATGCAAAACCAAAAGCTCAAACAAATCAACTGAATAGATCACAACTGTCATTATCCGACTTAGTATAGGCATTTCTTCTGAAGAAAATGATGGTTATAGCTAGCTAAACCTCTCACTTGTATTATAACAGTCGGATACATTTTCATTATATTTAAATTTGACAATGATGATTTGACACTGATGTGAACAAAACAAGCGCATGTATTAGGAAAAAATATCAAAAAAAGGAACAGCAGTCAACATAGTGTTATAATCTTTATCACTATAAAAACAAACAAATATGTCAATAAAGAAAAACAAACAGACATATAGACAAAGCACATTAGCATTACGAAAGAAAACCCTTTTTAATTGGACCAAACATTGTATGAAAAACATTTCTACACTTTTGGTAAATGTCTCGTGATGTATTCTAAAACTATAATTCATTAGATACATACGATCATTTTGCTCATACATAGATTCAGTAGCTAAATATATTGTAGCCTTGATGACTTCGAACACTTCGTGAATAAATCAAATTGAATGAAGGAAATTGTAAAATAACATATTTAATTGATTTCTTATTTTTGATAATTGATTTTATCTGTGACATTTATTAAAATATCTGGCTATTAGAATACTTGAATATTTAATAAATATTTAAAAGCAGTGAGATTATCAAAACAAAAGAATAGATTAGTGTTATACAATGTAAATTAACCTCCTGTCCATGTTAAAACTAACACGAAATGAATAAAATGTTTACCTATTACACTGACCTAAAGTTTAATTTTTTTTTTACGAACAACTGATATTCAATAGTGTCAGTGTACAGATATGAAGTATACGAACGTGTTTGGTTAACGATACCTATCTTGATCATTGAAATACAACTGTGATATCGTCATACTTAGATAGGTTAACAATAGTTTTAACATTTATTGATGATGTTTTGGATCTTGTACTGTAGCATCATTGTATGGAGTATTTCTTTATCAAGGACACAAAGTTCATGCTCGTATGGACTGAAACCATGTGAATATTACCCTTGGGCTCCGTGGGCAGCCTGTAACAGTACATGTGGAGGTTTTAGGTATAGAATGAAACCACTTTGTTGTACACACACAGCGGGACAGCAACAGACATTTGACGAATGCTTACAGTCATGTAATGTAACGAGATCGGTATATTTTAAAACGCAGTATGAAGAACAGTTATGTGATAAATGCTCGACTCACGGTAAGCTATGTGCTTTCTTTTTTCTGGTTCGGTGTATATCGACCCTTTTTTTCTATGTTCAGCAAAGTCCGAGGGTATCACCAGCCCAGTAGTCAGCACTACGGTGTTGTCATGAATATCAATTATATAGTCATTTTTATAAATTTCCTGTTGCAAAACTTTCGAAAAACTAAGGATTTCCTTATCAAATGAATAGATTTTTTGGAATTTTGGGTCTTCGATGCTCTTCAACTGTGTACTTGTTTGGCTTTATAATTATTTTGATCTGAGAGTCACTGATGAGTCTTATGTAGACGAAACGCGCGTCTTGCGTATTAAATTATGATCATGGTACCTTTGATAACTATTAACACCACTGGGTCGATTCCACTGCTGGTGGACATTTCGTCCCTGAGGGTATGACCAGCCCAGTAGTCAGCACTTCGGTGTTGACATGAATATCAATTATATGGTCATTTTTATAAATTTCCTGTTGCTAAACATTAAAATTTGTCGAAAAAAACGGATTGTCTGATCTCAGGAATATATTACCTTAGCCGTATTTGACACATCCTTTAGGAATTTTGGGTCTTCGATGCTCTTTAACTTTGTACTTGTTGGTCTTTATAACTATTTTGATCTAAGCGTCACTGATGAGTCGTATGTTACCTTTGATAATTATCAGCCATGTTGGTTGACAGGCGTGGTTATTGGACACCTTTTCATAACTAGATACCCTAATGATGATTGTGTCCAAGTTTGGTTAAATTTGGCCCAAAAGTTTCAGAGGAGAAGATTTTTATAAAAGTTAACGGACGACGGACGCCATGTCATGATAAAACCATTGAACCAGGTGTGATAAAAAATGCATACAGAAAAGAAGTTAATTTATTGAAGTGGCATAAGAGCTAATACAAATACAGCCGAACCACTAAAACAGAAATTAAAACCATGTAAAAGAATGTGTAACTTCCTGAAAGAATTAAAATCGAAGTTGATTTGAAAATGTCATAGACATTTTTACAGGCGATGTCTGAATTTAGTCTGAGCTGAAAATTTAAGCTTTTTTTAGCTGTTAATTGAATCCTTTAATTTCACAGTAATGATCTAAACAATCATATAACATTGAATTTTGTAAGATCATTATAGTTGAGATAGATGGTTTGATTCAGACCTGTCGAGACCAAAAATTAAAGGTTTAGAATGTTACAAAACTGTTCGAGAGTGGTCGTGACGTGTCAAGACAGGTCGAGTATTAATCGAGATTGGTCAAGCATTCGTTAAGTTTGGTTGGTAATTTGTCAAGACCATATTCTTTCTATACTTATATTATCAATTACTCAATCAGATTTATTTTAAAGGTAAAGTCGAGACCAAAGTCAAATACAGTTTAGAACCCTCGAGATTATGTCGACTCTTGTCAAGTAAAGTATGTGCTCGATTTTACTGGTCGACCACAAAAATATGGCATTTTTAGATTATGAACAGTTTGATGTGATACCTTATTTTAAGCTAATACGGAAGAGATCAAACAAGATACGATATTTAAAATCTGCCTTCACTATGATAACAAATGAGAACAAAGGATTCCAATAAACGGCTTATTTTACACGCGTAAATTTGATATCGGATACAACATAAGGAGATGTAGAGAAAAAAAAAACTCTACTTCAGCATAAATAAAGAATCTGGAATTACCTGTAACCCTAAAGTCAGTTCTACAAACGATTTATATTTGATTGCTTTGTTTGCTTATATCATTATGATCACGTGACTTCCTTTATTACTCTATAGAAATTAAAAAAAAACACATCTTGTACTTTTCCCCGCTTTTGGTCCTATTGTCTGTCATCTACCTATCAACATTTTCATATTGGTCAAACTGTGCAAGATTTTTTGGAACACGATTTGATGTTCTTTCGGATCGTTTTAAGGGAAAATGGGGTAGGGGGGGGGGTGGGGGGTGGGGGGGAGGGTATTTTCTGGATTAATTTTTTCCCCACAGACTCATCGCACGAAACTTATTTTTACTTTTGTACACATTTGTATCCTAAACTATCCGGAGTGCGCATTTTAATTATCTACAGTTTCTATAGTTTTAATGCAATTTACGTATACTTTCTTTTAATCGATACTACTTTTTTTTTAAAGCTTCGATAACGGACATCTCTCAGAAGTTATAATACAAATAACACAATGGGGTGGATAGTTGTTATAAAACTTTGAGTGACAAATTAGGAACATCAGTGTAGTTTGTAACGTATACAAAATACCAACAAACAGTGACAGTTTTTTAAATAAGGAAAAGAATGTGTTGTATTCTAAGAACCTATGTATAAAACAAGTAAAAGAATTGTAACAAATCTTTTTCATATCATTTATATTGGTTGTTATTAAAAAAAAATTGCAATGACATTTAGGCAATACCTGGTCGTGATCTACCCCGCCATGAATTACAATTAAATACTTTCACATCTGATCTACCCCACCGTGAATTACAATTAAATACTTCAATTTCTAGTCTACTAAATATATTTGTTTAATAATATGATGTATATTATGATTTTTGATAAATATTGGAAAGATTTGAATTGTTAATTATATCTATGATTGACAGTATTTCCTAATATTTTTAAATACTTTGAACTTTATTGTGATAACGTCACCCAGTCTTCCGGTTACCAAACTGTTTTAACGTATGATTAAATTAAATTCTTTCTCTCCCAAGTAAAGTATCTTCATAGGACATGTAGGAGGCAAATAGGTACAACTGTTAAATATCAGTGATATAGCGTTCTTTTGAAATATAAGATTATATGCAATTTCGTTTTCATAAATTATTCTCACTAAAGTATATATATAACCCATATCAAAACATATTTTTTGCAGCACTTACACGACAAATAAAAATGCAACTTCTGGCAAATGTCTTGCATGGATGTCCAATTCCGAATTTCGCTGTTTTGTACAAGTAATGTATCAGTAGCGAAGTCATTTATTGAAAATTTCAATTGGTTGCTTTTCCGTACTTAAACTTTAACTCTACACAACAGTTAACTACTTTTTAAAAATTTGCAATGTCAAAACGACTTCGTTTTCAAACAAATCCAATGTTTTGCAGGTTTGTCCATTGACCGATTTTCTAAAGTTTTCAACGTTGTCGATTCAGGGCGCTGTTTATGTCTTAAAATCAAATCGAATTAATTGTTTGCTTTGTGTTTGGGTGTTAAACGCAACTTTTACTTGGTGTATCATATTGAACAGTTTTCTATAGTAGAGATTATTTGGAGAACCTTGCTTGTTATATGAATTGTAAACCCTTGGAACAGACTCGAAAAATACACCAAAATATCAACAAATTGTATTACAAATCTCCTTGTCCCAGACTTATCGTGTAACATTTGTGATAACTGATTAATGGAGCATTCTATGATCGTAAGAAAACGCAATTTATTGGAAATTTCAAAAAGGTAAAAATAATTCGGAAACGTCACGAACTCGAATTCTGAAAAAAGAAAAGATGACCTTTGCGATACAAATTTTAATATAATCAAAGACATGTTGAAAAGGACATGCTAATTGCAGTTTGGCAGACGAGATATATTATGAGTAGTTATAGTAAAACAAAACCACACACTATAAAAAAAATTCCGATGATAGTTCGTGTAGATTAGTTATAAAGTTTTGAAACGGCTGTATTACGAGAGGGTAAAAAAGCAGCAATTGATTTTCAAATTTGGAAAAGCGTAAAAGCGCGATTCGCTATTTCTCTGCAATGCGATTCATATGTATAGAATTTGATTGTGAAAACGAAATTGTAGTGCTTGAAGAGAGTGGTTACATACTCCTCTATAGCACAAAAAGCTTGTAAAGATATGGGATGAATATAACCATTTTTTATGATTATATTTTATTTCATAATTTAAGTATTCCGTTATTAAAACAAGTCAAGTGTACTTTTTAAATTATTCCAGTTTAAGCTATCTTGTAATTAATGTCTTTCCTTTTTCTATAAGGAAAGACCTTACTGTATTTCTTCTGATTATTATTATTATTCTTTCCGCCAAACTTTAACGACATTTCCCAAAAAAGTATGCGACATGTTAAAATGATATTAGGTACCCATGTTACATTTCCTTTATGGGTTATCTCCCCTAACACTGAAAACCTTGTTATCATTCTAACTCCGTAACCATAATAGGTAGAAAAAAAGCAAAGGGTGGAATTTGTTCAGGAACAGACCCTGGTTCTTCGTTACATATGGATCGAAAAGATTCAACGACTCATTGGTAGGGTTATGCCCCTTTGAAAATTAACCGATGTCGGTTGGCCACTAAAACTCAGACACCGTAAGTTGTAGCCACCTAGGATCTTCACCAATAATCATCAATTTACGTCACTAAGAAAATTAACATAAGGTAAAAGTCAAGGTCATGACCTAGATTTTGACCTTAGCTTGTTATCGGATTTACACAATAACCGTAAAAGATGGCTGATAAAATATAACGGAGAAAATGTGTGTCTTGTTCAGATCTACATTTGTTATGTTGGGCTCAAAATTATTGGACCAACAATTATGGACCTAGGGCACGAAAACTGTTTTTCGGGTCCGAAATGATGATTTTTCGCTTATAACTCAAAAGAGGTTAGAGATAGAATTGCAAAAATGTTCAGAATAATAATTTCTATAAAATTAGGTCAAGGTCAGAGGTCAAAGTCCCTAGCAACGAAATAAAACACCTTAGCAACAATATATGTTTGAACTTAGAAGGCTATGAATAATATAAATATGAAATTTTTAATACTGTAAATGATATTTTTGTCCCTAGCAACGACATATAAGTCCTTAGCAATTACTTATTTTTTTAACTTGAAAGACTATGAATAGTACATATGACATTTTTAATACTGGAAGTAATATTTTTATCCTTAGGAATGATTTTTGTCCAAAACAGCCATTTGTTATGAACATAAAAGTCCTTAGCAACCATATATTTTTTAAACTAAGAAGGCTATCAATAAAAGAAAAAAAGGAAAGATCTTTCAATTGTTCATGAACAATTGACTTTTTAATTGCTAAATACCTTTCAGATATAAATTGGAAAGCAATGCATTTTATAGCGTTTTATGTCATTTAGTATCGGGTAGAGAGTTGTCTTATTGGCACTCATACCATATCTTCTTTTTTTCATAAATGATATTTTCTTACCAAAATACGTATAGTGCGTTGTTTGTTGATTGCGTTACTTCTAATGGAAAATATCTCATGCATACTCAGTACAACTAAAAATTAAGAATATTCATTCCAACATAACATTTAGAAATTTTCATATTGATACGCAGAAAAAAAAATTGCTTACAAAATGAACAATATCCTCAATAATAGGCGTAGACGTCATATTTTGACGTTACCAATCAAGACGCAAAAACTTCAAATGAGGTGGATGTAAGCAATTATAGGCAACCGCATATCCTTATTTTTTGATTCCGCGAAATATTGCTATGTTTTGTACGAATTACGTCCCTTTGACAAGATTTTGCAATGTTAAAATTGCACCGGAGACTTTTCGATGGGACAACGTCAACAGTAAATTTTACGGAAAGTATGTTACTTCTAGGAGAATGAACTTGTTTTTCTAAAATTAAAAATTGAAAATAAATATGAAAACAGTCATGAAGACGATCTTCAAAATGAAATCAGGTGTTTGACTGGCGTCAGGGACGTAGGGTGGTAGAGTTTGTATATCTGCCGACCAGTTAAAACAAGTGTGAAAACTGTTGCTCACTACTATTTCTACATAATTGTGATGAGAAAAAACAGTGTGGTCTCGGAAGTATTCGCTATATGTAGTATGTCAAAATTGTCCTTACAAAAACCCTATATTCACTGGGAAAAGACATCGTCTAGCAGAAAATAAGCAAGTTTGGGACATTAATACTAAAGTTAAAACTTAGTATTGTACTGTAAGACTATATATCCCATATTTTGAAAATTATCAAACCAGTCTGAACAAGTAAAAATATTTTTAAATTAGAGAAAAGGAAATGAACCACATAAACTAATACTGGTCATAAATTCGCCGCTGCTGTCAGTCAGTCATAGATGGCACTAAACTATAATACACTTATTATATTAATTAACCTTGTTCACGGTTGGAACAACAGTTTAATATTCATACACAGTTTCTAGACTATAACAAATTACTTTAATATTCCAATCATGGACCCTTGCGGGTTTTAAATTTTAAACAACGATTACAATGATTTGTGTTATAACAATGAAATTATGAAATGAAATACATGACAATAGAACACTGAACAGTTATTGCATGCACATGGCACATGGAAGAGAAAGTAATATGGGAGACAATCAATTTCTGTAAGGATTATTTCCCTTTAAAAAATGAAAATGAAAAATTAACTGAATAAAAAAAAATGTACCCTAGCTGAAAGTAGCATCTCAAATATAAAATAGAACTGTTCTCAATTCTATTTAACTCATTAAACTTGAAGGTTGAGAACGAGATTATATCAATCTTCTCTTACTATATCATACTACTACTATATATACATGTACCTACTGAAAAAGGGGGGGGGGGGGGGGGGGGGGGGTGGCCGGGGTCGTGGCAGGGGTCTTGATCCCAAAATCCCGGACTTTTAAACATGAAATCCCGAGGTCCCGAATTTATAGAAATTTAAGTCCCGCCATCCCGAAATTCGAAATAAGAATATCCCGTGCTTAAAAACACCCGATCCCAGAGTCCCGTTAAAGGTCCCCCTTATTTGTGTAGATGGACTAAATAACAAAACACAATATTTCCAGTCATGTCTCAGCCTGTGTGCGATTGTTTTTTTCTAGGTTTTTTTTTCGGTTTGAGGGGGGGGGGGGGGGGGGTGTTGGCATATTTAACATAAATATGTACATCTGTTTTTATGTCATATCTCAACCTCCGTCTGTTTGGTTTCCTGTTTTTACACGATTTCTGGAAAATACACTGTACTACAAAGACCGTGCAATATCTTGAGAGAAAGCGAAATTCAGAGAGAGAAGCACATTAATTTATTGTCATATATAATTAGATCTCAAAGGGAGTTGCAGAATAACGGATACTGGCGAATGTCAAAATTGAACAAAAAAGTTTGCAAAATTATAAAGAATAACAACGGAAAATAAAAAAATTATTTAATATAATAGTGTAAACCATGTATAGAATTAAGAAATCATGTAATGATAGAAGAATTTTATAAAATCGTTGATTGAAGATTTTACAGAAAAGCTTTGTATTTAAAGATAAAGAACATTTAGGTCCACACTTAGTATGGACCCTTAACAAATCGTTTGATTATCTCGGTGTTGCTGGTCAGTAATGAATAAAAAATCACTGGTCAATTTAAAAGTCGTTGTAAATGATGCAATATATTCTTATTTTCCCGTTCCCCTTATGTAACTTTCAGTTTTATTGAAGTTTACGTCCATCAAAGTCTTAGTTTAATTTGGTTTCCTGTTATTACTACCCCCCTTTATTTGTCGCATGTTGTGTAACATGTACTGATTCTATATATTCTTCGAGCATACATATGTACACTTATGGAACAATAACCATTTAGTAAATTTTGAAAAAACGTTTTGTAGACTTGTACATGTATACAATAAATTTTATACAGAACAAAAAATATATAAACAAATATGTCAGTTTGTCTGCGAGTTTTACTTG